>NW_015113264.1:223797-297020 GCF_001443285.1 Poecilia latipinna | reverse complement strand
GCTTGAGATTTAAATAATTTAAAGAATGCTTCCAGAATTTGAAGTTATATTTAATGTTAGTCCTGCACTGAAAACATACCAGAAGTGTTGCTTTTGATTCTTTCTCTCACAAAGCGCTGCCTATTTACCAAAAGCTCCTCCTGGCAGTTGTAGGAGTCTCCCGCCTCCTACAGCAAGGGGCTCTGTGACCCCAAAAGGTCACTGAGGGCCCCATGACCCAGACCAGTCCTTCCAGAAACTTGACTGTAGCTACTTTATCCATCTGGAATCAGGTTTTGGAATCATTGTCCAGTTGAAACACCTGCAGTTTACTCCATCTAGCTATTGATATAAGAAGGTTTTGAATAATTAGGACATAATCATCCTTCTTTACTATCCTGATTTGTGTAAAGCACTAGAGCCGCACCCAGTTAGCCAGACCACCAGCATGAAAATAACTCAACCATATCTGTGTAATCAAATCTTTCTTTTTAAAATCATTACAGCAGCATTTTGTGCAACCATTTCAAATAGGAAAAAACAATGCCTCAGATGAATCTTTAAATGGCCCAGGAACGTATATATGTGAATAAGCCAATCTCTTTTTTTTTTTACATTATTACTTTATTATAATTGTGTGATTTTATTTTACATCACAGCAGCCTTTACATATTGAGACTACATGCAATAAGACATGAGTTAGTCCTTGGCTAGTTTTGACAACTTTTAAGAAAAGAAACATTTGAGAGCAGAAGTTTGCACAACTTGGCTGTGGCTGCAAAACATCTTCAGCAGTTTCATTCTCTCACTTTGCTGTTCCTTCTGTCCTGCTGGCCAAGGACGATTTCAGGATTAATGTTCAGTTTGGTTTAGATGGTTTCTAAACCAAAGCATTCTGAAGCTGCATCTGAAGCAGCAGAAAGGTGAAAATAACTGTGCTTCAATTTAATTACATGCACCAACTATGACAAGAGCAAGAGCATGCAGAAAGAGGAAAAACATTAACAATTCAAATATGTGTCAGCTGCTTTCATTTCCAGAATTTCTCTCTTTCCACTTGAAAGGTTTTTAGTTTATTTTATGTTATTTCTTAACATGTATTAAAAATACCTGAAACTTTTAAAAAAAATACATATTTTCTGTCACACTTTCTAATTCTTTACCTCCTTTCAGTCAGTGTGAAATATTTGGGCAACTCACCTTTAGCATGCAATGAGGAAAACACTACACCCGTAAACAGAAAATCAGTTTGTGCAGTGAGCTGAAAAGAAGTAGCTTCACACAGGTTAACCTGCTGAGCACATAAATTAAAGTGATTTCCTCTATATGCTGATGGAAATGCAAGCAGGTCACAATAACCTTTCAAAAGGTAATTGCTGCTGTAAATTACATGTTCTGCATATAAACATATTTATATTCCTCACGGAGAGAGATTGTCTTAAAGCTGTGAGGACATATTCTGAGGAAAAAATATACTTTAAAGTACACATTTAAAACCAGTAACTAAACAAGGGAACACTTTAGACGATGTTTTTCTGCTAGGTGTGCTAAATATGTTGTAAAAGTGATGAGAAATGCCAAAAATCCTGCTCTCACATTCTCTCCCCTCTTGTTTCTCTTTTTCTCATCCAGCCGCTGCTACCTCCTTCTCTGTGATGGCTGTCTTTATTTATCTCTTCTCTCATCTCTTTCTTTCCCCGCATCTTATTCTTCTCATCTCTCAGTCTTTCACTTTGCAGATCTGATGGCAGGGGCCAGGTTGCGATCCAATCACGGGTTGGCTGCAGCAATCACGGGCCGCTGATTGGTTTTATAATCCTCGCTGAGGACCTCAGACGGGGGAGAATCAGCTGACCACGAAGTGGTGATCCGAAAGCTGTCATACCGACGCACACACACACAGACCGAGACAGACGTGAGCAAATGTGCACACTCAAAACACACACAGATGTTATTCTTCTCTCCTGGCAAATATCCATCTTCTAGAAATCCACGTTATTGCTTTCACTCAAAACATTTCCAACCAGTGTGTGTATGTGTGTGTATGGATATCAATAGATGAGGGGAACCTCAAGGAAAATGTAGAAATAATTTCTTATACCTACATATGAGTGTGGATGCAAAAGTAACAGTTTAAACCTAAATAAGTGCGAGGGCCTGACGCAAATCTGCATCATAATTTAGCAAAAACACAAGGATGTCAAAACAAACACATGCAGTCAAACCATGAACACTACAGCTCCAACTCCCAGATCAATAAGCTTAGATTTAACTCTAATATTCATACATCCAGAGAAGAAAAAAAAAAACTAATTTTCAAGGCACAATATCACACCTAAATCCACACATACTCGCAGGTAATAGTGGAGGCTGAATTTGCCTTCTAGCCTGGATAACAATATGAGACGAGAAAATGTAATTACTCATCACACACAGGTGCTCCTCATGAAAATAAAAAATACCTTGAGAGATTAGCATGCACACAGAAACAAAGCTAAAACAACTACAGAATCCAAATTTGTGTGCAAGCTTTGAGCCTTATGTGGGGCCCCTGCGATGAGAATCAGCTAAGCACTGTAGTTTTAGGTCATTTAATTTAGTCTGGAAGTGCTTTTTAAGGCTGCGCATCACATCTGGTGTCCTGACTTTGCTGTCGTTCGTTATGATCCCAATGTTTGCATTCAGCATCTAAAAGTTCGGTTTTTACTTTCTGCCTTGTTCAGCATGTTGAATCAGGCTGGATGTCCTAGATCTTATGTCCTTGTCCTATATTATGAAGCTGAACATAGATAAATATGATTACTCCTGCTTTGCATCTTCCTGATTGTCCTTCAACAGAAGCAGAACAGGTGCTGTTTTAAATATCCATTTTAAACACTGTCTAATGTGCCATTTTGATGCATAAAGCTGATGTTGCACAGATTTTATTTTAAATCATGCAATGTATTTTGGCATATTTTTAAAAAAGTATAATGTGGGTCCAAACAAAAGCATCGAATCCTATCAGATCTATGATAGGATTCGATGATGATAGGATAAGTTTAACACACATCATGTTAAACTTACTTTTTTATGTTCTTATTGGAAATGACAACCTAAAAATATAAGGAACAAATGTCAATGCACTATACAAAAATGCAAATGCCTCAAGTGGTCAAGTAATTATTCAAAATGATCATTTGGAGCTACAGCGGGCGTTTGAGATGTTCATGTGAGAGAATCTTCATTAGTGCAGACAGAGCATCTGCGTAGCTTAGCATGAGTCTAAATTAGAAACTTAATGGGACTGCACATCTTTTTATTTTCATGTTTATAATATCCTGGCAGGAGACTTTAAAATCCCTGGATTCACAGTGAGTGCTAAATGTTTTTCACCTTGTTTATTCTCAGTCATCCGAGTCAAATTGAAAGCAACTGTACTTTTGCTCTGTTTTTCTTGAAGACATTTCAAATCCTATCCAGGAGACTTTGCCGAATCTGGAGGCCTGCAGTTGATCAACTTGGAGTTGAGAGTTGCTGTTTTTTAAGCACATAAATAAAAAACCTGGTTCATTTGGGTTTTTCGTTAGAAGTAGGTTGTGTGTTCAGTTGTCTTCACTTTAACTTTTGGCATTCTTATTTTGAAGTAAGAAAAGGAAACAGTTACTGAGCTGCACCATTCTGCTAAGTCAACAAAACTCGACGATAACACTTTAAATCGTTCGTGTGTCACCATTTCAGGAGATAAAACAGTGGCAGACGAGACACATTCACACTGTGAGAAAACTGCAAAATACGTTGCTCTCATCCACTTTTCTAGATTTAGACAAGAATTTACTTTTCTGTAGAATCTTTATTCTACAATGATTCTTCAACACACATTATATATACACCGTGTATAATCTGTCCTCATTCTTGTGATCCCAGTATTGTCACTGCCCCTGTAATGAGCACAGATTATGTCACATCTTTGGCTGATTTTATGACCAAATGCACAGCTTAAAAAGCTGTGAAATAATCACGTACCTTAATTCTAGAAAGGACATGCTGAATCAGATGCTGGATTTAGCATCATTCAGGTTTCCAGGAATATTTGCTTAAAGTTCTCGCAGGTATTTTGTGTGTTGTCTCTCACCGTGTTGCTGTATGCTTTAAATCCTGCAAGTGAAGCAATTTAAAAAGGGTGAGTGCTTCTTCAGTGCTGATTTTACCACAAGGTCATGATGACTAAAAGCAAGCAGCACTTTGAGAAACGTCTCAAAAAAAAAAAAAAAACCCTTTACTCAAATTACAAAGAGAAATCTATGCAACGTGTAACATTTTCCTCCTCAGGATTAAATCATGTTTGACAAATATAGTATTTCAGTTAACTTACATAAGGAGTGAAAGAAAAAACAAAACACAGCTCAAAATGAATTGTTGCTGAATTTGAATGCAAAATGCAGCAGTAGCCAAATAGGTCAATATTTTAGATAAATTACTCTTCAGCACGTTAAACATCTTGTTGTATGAGGAATCTATGACAGCAAAATTCCTGCAGGCATAAAACAAGCACAATCAAAGGTGATTCCATTAGGACTGAACAAAAGTACGCTTTAAAAGTTTGTTTCTCAGTGGGGGATCATATAAAAAAGTGTAACTTGGTAGAACAGAAGATTATCTGAATATCATTCAGTGCTTAAAATATTACGCTCAGTGGGATTTGAGTGGGTTAGCTGTTGCTCTCTCACAGATAGTATCCATCCATCTACATGTGTGATGTTGCAGGGGAAGAGCAAAGGCTGTAATGATTACTGAAGTGTGCTCCATCCAGCAGCTATTTCAGGTATCACGACTGTGTTCTCATCTCTATTACTTTCTAAAAAATGCTGTTGTGAAGTGAAACTGCAGCTCTGGGGTTTGCTCTAGGTCATTCTCAGCTCTGTTATTGATTGTAGAGCATGCACTGTTCTGTTCTTTCTTTGGTGGTACCAGATCATCCTAAACTTTTCTTTGATTACTTTTTTCTCATCAAATCCATGTCGCTGAACTCAGACTTTTTCCACTCTAAGTCCTAAATATGGCGTCTTGCAAACATATTCATACTCCTTCAACTAATTCACATTTTGTCATATTAAAATTACAAATGGGTTTTTTAATGTATTTCTCTAGTCATGCAAAACGCCAACATAAGGTAACTGAAAAGTGGAAGAAAATGACACATTTTCTTCACAACTGTTTATAAATAAATGACTGAAAAGTTTTATGTGCATGAGTTGAGCAGATCGCAACAGGCAGGGTTAGAGAAGTTGAGAACTGACTGGAACTGGGACCAAACGTCCTGAAACTCCCCAAACATCCAGCCCACCAACCGAAGAGTACAATTTAACAGCCATGACTGAAAGTTTTGTCTGCATACACGAAGAAATTAATAATAAATTCTGTCTTGTAGGACTGCACATTATTTTAAATTGACAAAAATATCCCATAGTACCTGTCCTCTTTTATTGTTCTTATCCATCCTTTCCACTTCTGGTATATTTTAATATCTCTGTATTAAACTTTTTATCTTTACTGCCTTTTAATATGATCTCAGTCACAGGCTCTCTTGTCATAATGTGCTAAACGGTTAATGTTGGACCCAAGTGCAGAGATGGAGGCGGCGAATGAATTTAGAGGTTTAATGAAAAGATAATTACAAAAATCACAGGGAGCAAAGGCAAAAACACAAAAAAAAATCCATAGAAGGAAACCAGCAGGGGACACGAGGAAAACACGGGGGAACGAGGAAGTGAGCGGAGAAGACAAAAGGATCTGGCGAGTAGTGACCGAGAAAGAGAGGCTTTGTAATGCTAAAAGACTTTGGGTTGATGAGCTAACTGACTGCAGGTGTGAGTGAAGAAGATGGAGAGAGAAAGTGAGGGAGAGTACACAAGGGAACAGAAAATAATTCTGACTAAAGAAACCTAATTAAACTAGAGTAGCAAAGAATAACTAAAAACAATAAATAAACACAATTAAAACCACTAAGAAGATTTAAACTAAAGGAAATCAGGAATAAGATAGATCCCATCCAAATAAGAAACTAACACAAAATAATAATGAAACTAGAATCAAGTCAAACAACCTAACAACCCGGGATCCTGACGCTCTCAAGAAGTCAAACCTTTTAAAGTTTGCCCCATTTGAGGAAGGAACAACTGTGTAAACAGAAAACAAGAAACAGGAGAAAAATATAATGTTTATGGAACAAAATCTAATCAGATTTTTTTCTTACCCACATTTTCTCCCATGAGGTCAGCAAGACAAGCTGGTCTAAGCCCAGCATGTATCCTTCACTTCCTGCAGTCCATGACAACATGGTAGGTAGATGCATTGCATGACTGGATTCAGATGCCTCTCTCTGCTTCTGCCCATTTTCTAAACCCATCAATTATAAACTTCACTCAAATAATTTTTCCTATTAGATGAAAATTTAATGATTCCCTCGGGGAAACTGGCTTAATAGCATGCAGTCATAAAATCTACAGGGTGCCAAAAAAGAGAGAGTGCTTATGTGCCTTATTGTAAGCTTTCTCTGCTCACTCTCTCAAGTTTTGTGCTAAGGTTTGCCTAATTATCCAGCCCGATACAATGGTTTTTAAAAATAACAGCTGTGGGTTAATAAAGAACACAATATAATAAATAAATAATGAATGACAAGTTTTCTCTCACATTTTAGGTAATGACATCAGATTATGAAAATGTCATGACTGCCATAAAGCCTAATGGTCGTGTCTGTCTCCAATTAATCTGTTTTTTTGGGCTTAAATGAAAAAAATAAACTAACCGTAACCTTTTGCATTTGTGAACCAAATTCAGAAAAATATAGAAAATGCTTAAGATGCTCGACTTTATTGCAGTCTGCCAAATAGGGATAGTATTTACATATTGATTGTCAGATTTCAAAATAGTCTTATTAAAAACAGCCTTACATAGCCAATTATGCATATCTTTACCAAAAATAAATTTATTTTTATTCAGTATACCACATGTTATTGCCTTGCATAAGATCGTAAATAATTCCTTGGCATTACCTTTCTACATTACTGTAGTGCACAATTTTATGTTTAGCTGACTGAGCTGACTCAGATTTTTTGGGAGATGTCCAAAACTCTGGTAGCAAGAACAAGTTGTCACAGCAGAAATGAGAACACCATAAAAACCTTTCATTTCATGGAAAACTGTGATTTGATTCTTTTTGCTAAATGATTTCGGCTCGTTTTGAGTAAATCGGAGCCGTTTCCTCGTTTGGGGCAAAATTCACAGCTAATTAACATAGCAGGCTTTATTGGTTAGTCACACAGTTTTGTAATAAGAGGAAAGTTTAAAAAGATTGAATGGCTAATTTTCATTCCCATCACATCACCTTTCCCCACATCTGTAGTAGGCTGGAGGAAAAAGAGACTCCAAAACAAGGTCTGTTTACAGATCCAGGCAAAATGCTCTCCTATGTTTGGTGAAGAGCCAGTAACTTGCTTGGTAAGAGAAGAAAATATTTATCCAGAGTTAAACATGTGGATGGATTCTGTAGCAACAGAAAGAGAGTGGCAGGAAATGGACATTTGGAAACCGAACAACATCCATCAGAAAGACGTTGGTGAGGATGACATATGATTTGAGGCATTTATGTCAGCAGGAAGGAACACTTTTCAGTTTTTGATGGGCTGAGTTTTAGAACTGGGTGTTCTGCTGTGGTTGCACAGACCAGTCGGGTTCGGACAGTGGAGTGTGACGCACTGACAAACTAATTTACGTCAGACTTTCTTCGGGCTGAAAGAAAACATTTCCTAACATATAGTAGTTAATGTCTTCCTGGAATCAAGTTGACGGTTGGTGATGTGACTTTCACGGGCGATACGATTCATTTGAACTACTACTTACCACTTTGGGCATGGATAGATTAGATCATTGAGCCATTATCTCGAAAGTGTCAGACATTCCTTAAATATGAGAAAAAAAAATTATTCCATGCAGTTTAACCCGACACACATGCACGGTACAAAACAGGAGCGCACAAGAAAAGATAAACATACTTTAAGACTTTATTATGTTGTAATAATATGTTTATTATTCCATATTAGTTGTTTAAATGCATGCAATATTCATTTTCTGATACCTCAACATGGGAAAGGGTAACAATAGCTCTGCTAAGACAAAGGATGTGATATTTCACTGAGTGGATCTATCAAATTACTGCTCAGATACATCTTGACCCTCTAAAATGGTCATTCAAATGTGAAAAAAAAAATAAAAAAATTCAGTGCGATGACAATCAGGACACTAAATCTTACTTGCGAATGAATAATGAATAGTTCAATATATTATCACATTGGAGATATCACTTTTCTTTCATTACTATAACCTGCATGTCCGTTTATGATTGAAGAAAGATTAGAAAGTAAAATCTGTGATCCTACGAATGAGTTTGTTTGTTTTGCCACAGTTGGCGCATTGTAAATAAACCATTAACAGAGAATAATGCTTGAATTTGAAATGCTTGCTAATCAGTGCCTAACAGTGAAACAAAGCCAAATTAAAGAATGGAGTGCATTTCCTGTCAATCATAAGGACACTTTTTAAAGGAAACTGTCCGTTTGAGCAAGGATAATCACAAAATATTTTATTCACTCTGTGGAGGGTTTTATTTGACTTATCATAAGTGACCAAGCAGAGCTTGATTGTCTTACTCAAGGACACTTTGACAGCAAAACCTTCTGTTAACAGGACTGGAGGGTCTGCTGGGATTTACTGGCACTGAGGCTCGTGTGCCATCCATCTGTGGAGCTGCTAAACTTATACACACATACACAAACATGGAGCAGAATAACCAAATAGATGAGCATTTAATGCCCCCACACACATACAAGAACTAATAGATGTGACTTCTACGTGACACTTGGAGAAAAACATTAAGACGCTCTGCCGTCGGAGGGCTCAATCAATAATGTATAAGGTGTCTGAATGGCATTAACACACAGGGGAAGGAATTCCTGCACAGAAGCACAGGTCTAAGGGTCATTTTTCTGAAGTTTCCTTTAAAACTAAGAAGTAAGCGAGATGAAAATCATGTAAAGCTTTGACGGCTTTCTTTGGAAGTTCTTTAAATGCTTCCCCCCCCCCCATCTTTGACATTTACTAAGGGACATTCTTTCAAGCAGCTCAGGGCTACTTTACTTGCTCCACACACTTTAGATAATTAGTATTTTTTGGATCATTAATGTTAAGAAGCATCTCATTAAAATCAGGAATTATTTTAGATGATGAAGTCAATAAAAACTTGAGTCATTGTTATCAAATACTCTTCTCACAGTAATGAATATCTGTAATGGGTTTTATTGTGCACTTCTGATATTGTAGAATATTTATATGTAGTTTTTCTGCCTCCAAGCCAAACAACCACACACACCGAAACGTTTTCTGGCATTAACAGTTCAACTAAGGTTGAACTGTTAACTAGGTTGAACTAAAAAATGTCGCTCAAGTTCAAGCTTTTCTGCTCTAAAGCTTTATGGATGCAAAATATGCAATTTGAAAGAAAAGGCATAGAGGGAAGAAGAATAGAAGAGCCTGATATCCAGAGAATAATTTTTGAGTTAGTCGATATACTGATAAAATCTAGCAAGCTACCAAATTGTCAAGCAAATATAGCATTTATGTAGCATTGTTTGATCAGTTTTAATAAAGTATCAGACTATGACTTAGTAATGGTTTATTTCATCACTGATGGCAACATAATAAACAATTTCAAAGTAGTTTAAATACTTAATAAGAGGAACTAAATGCAACAGAAATTGGGTTGGATTACAGAAAACTGCAACAATGGCAGCATTTATGCAGCAACCTGCCTAACTATGCAGCAAAAACATCAGAAAACACCTTGGTGATGTATAAGCCTGGACTACGTCTCCGATCTTCTTCAGTGCCATAAATCATTAAGATGTTTAAAGTCATTTGAATCAAACCTACTAACCACAGTTGGACTCAGAACTAAACATGCTGATGCAGCCTTCAGCTTGTATGCAACAAAAATGTAGAATATGCTTCCAGGATTGCTACCACTCGGACCTCTTTTAAAACAAGGTTAAAAACAACTCGATTTTTTTACTTGATTTTATTTCCTGATTAATCTGAATCTGTTTTGATTTGTCAATGCATGCTGTCAACTTAAGCGCTTTGAGTTGCCTTGCATATTAAGATATAAACAGGCTCCAAAGAGTAAAAAAGGAGCTGCAGAAAAGAAAGCATTGGGGGAGTAATGAGAAAGAAAATGGTGCTTTTAGCTTTTAAACTTAAATGTTGTCAATATGATAAGTAGATGGCTTTAATTTGTAAATATATTGGCAGGGTATTATCTCCGATGATGATTCAGAGTGAATTTGTTCCCTTATTGTCTGTTTATAGGCACCATATATCACAGGCTTTCAGTAGTAATCACCAGTGATGCAACAATCCCAACCCATTAGGGTCACGACTCCTCGGCTAAACACAGCTGTAGTCATAATGGCTGTGTGTGTGTTTGTGTGTGTGTGTGTGTCTGTCTTACTCAGCGTTATCACTTCATTACAGGTGCGGGGTTTTTCACACGGTTCTGCTGTGTACTTTTAATGCATTTTTTTGTGCATGTGTGTGTTTGTGCATATAGAGCTGTTTTAACAACTGCAAGCGCAGCACTCCACCGCTCTAATACATACAGCGTTCTCGCCTGACAAGTGCACTCAATCATGCTAATTTTTATACGAATGCAGCAATATTCAACCGGCTTGAAAAAAACTCAGTTTATCTCCTTGATCTTTTCTCAAAGGTTGACAGGTTATTTTGGGATTTTATCATGTTTTATCGTGCTAACAGAAAGGTCATGTAACTGTTGTGACAAAACCAGGCAGTTTTTGATCAGTTCTGAAGTCAAATGGGACACAAACCTGCAGCAGTATCACAGCTATTGCATGAATTTGAAAAAGAAAATAAAACAAAAGTGTAAAATAATTCACTCCAATGTTATGCCATATGTTGTGATAATGAGTCACTGAGCTAAATGAATATTTCAGCCAAGGTGAAAAATTCTCTTTGTAGCTGAATATGTTTACCCAGCTTGTGTGATTTAAATGTGCAAAACAGGGCAAAAAAAATCAAAACAATATAATTGTTTTATATCCTTTATGCAAGATGTTGTCAATCAAACGCTGTTCTCGGTAATTTAAAGACAGTTGTGGTAACCTCTCCATACAAATATATCTGTTCATAATCAGAGAAAAAACTGCCAAGAAATGTAAGCTCAGGTGTTTGGACTAAAATATTTGCAAAAGTATTCTTACCCCTTAAACTTGTTACAGTCTTTTCTTTTCACCTCATGTAATAGACGAACACAAAGAAGTATACTTGTGAAAGGAAATTGGTCCAACCGCTTAATATATTTAAAAAAAAGAAAACCGGTGCATTCTTTTGACCTCCCTTTACTATGATACTTCAAAATGCAACCGTCTGGCTTTAGAAGAGTCCACTTGTGTGTCATTTAATCTCACTATGAATAGAGGGCTCTCAAGGCTTATATATATTCTCCTATCTTCAGATAACGGATTGAACAATGCTCCACAAGTTGTTCAAATCCGAAGGCAGCTGCTTGCACTGGATTGTATGCAGGTTAAAAATTGAATTAAGGAAAATCAGCCACTTTTTGATGGAATATGTATCACTTTTATCCACCTCACTTTTATATGCTGCTTTGTGTTTGTTACATAAAGTCCTGATAAAATGCAGTAATGTTTGTAGTTATAAACACTTTTGGGTAACACTTTATTTGAAGGGGGTTGAATAAGACTGACATGACACTGTCATAAACATGAATAAGCCTTCATGAATAGTTATGACTGTTGTCATAAAGCGTCATTCGGTAAATTATGACACTTTTAATACAAAGTTGACATGATTCAAAATGTCTTTGCTATGACAACTTGACATTAACCAATAAATCATTACTGATATAAATTTGTTATAAAATAATTACTGATTGCTCTTTAAAAATTATGTAACTTTATGTTATTAAAGGTAAAGTTTAAACAGTAACGATTTCTTGGTTAATGTCAAGTTGTCATAACAAAGACATTTTGAATAATGTCAACTTTGTATTAAAAGTGTCATAATTTACCAAATGACGCTTTATGACAACAGTCATTAATATTCATGAAGGCTCATTCATGTTCATGTTATGTCATGTTAATGAAAGTGTCATGACAGTCTTATTCACCCCCTTCAAATAAAGTGTTACCCACTTTTGCAAGGTGCTGTAGGTCATTCCAAGTTTGACTTTACAGCCAATACTACTTCTGGATTATAGTTAAAAAAAAAAAAAAACCTGTCATGCTTTGGGCTAAAATGCACAAGACAACAAAAAATTGTGTAACTCTCAGAAAGTGCCTTGGGAGTTAAAGCAGTAAAACTCTTCATGTTTGTAGTGACAGCAAGGTGTCAGTGCTCATCACAGTGTGCTGTTTGTGTGTTTCAAATCGCTGCAAAATGGTCAAAGTGTCAGGTTTGGATAAGAAAACACACAATTTGTCAACCTGTGTGAAAAACATAGCTGAACCTTTAGAAATTCACCCAGCTGTATGAATGAAAATAAAATATTTAAAAGACATCAGCGCCTGAATGTAACTAGGCAAATGGGTTTGAGACTCTTACAAGTGCTGCATAACTGCTGGGTAATTCAGGAGGTAAAAAGTTATTTAACTCCAGCTGATGCAATAAGTAGCTTCATATTTCTTGAGCAATCATGTCCAACAACACCAAAAGATGCTAGTCTGTTTGAAAATGTAAATGTTAATAAATCTGCTAAAGCTACCTGTGACATTTTGATGAAAAAAGGACTCCTTAAGAAAAAAAATAACACACTTTGTTAGGTGACATTGGGCTTTTGTCAGAATACTAGGAAATTACACAACTTGAGGCCAAGGATTTATAAGGTTGTGGCCGATTTCTAAATTCCTTTGAAAACATTTACCGTTGTATAAAAAAGGACAGACTACAAGCTGAAGGACCAGCGTTCCTTTCTAAAAATTTACCTTTTTCAGTATGCATCGACTCATTCTTACTTAAAAGGTGCAACTATTTCAGCCTTGTAGTTACTAGAACATTACAAGGACACATTTTTTCCAGTCGTAGTAGTGTTAAAAAAATAACAAAAAACATATTTTAGTCTTTTGACTGGAGCTAAAGACGAGTTGGGCTGATAACGAGCTTGTAGGTCAACACACTCGCCTTGAGAAATTCACTGTAATAAAAGTCAGGAGAACCCAAAAAGAATAAACCGGATTACATACACACAAAGCATTTACACTAATGGAAGAGTTTCAAAGTTGTTTTGCAAACCTTATGAAAGTGTACAACATACCAGCTGCTGAAGCTACTATTTAATAAAGACAAGATACGCTTGGTGACCAAAGTCAACAAGAACAATAATGTTATTCATTGTTTTACTATGACCACGAAGCGGGAAAAATGTTTTTTTCTTGGGTCATTGTACAATTACAAATCTCAGAAGACTGCAACATTACTGATAATTTTTTAATTTTTATTTTAAAAAAGGTTTTAATACTGATGGTATTGATAAAGTATTAGATAAAAATTCAAAGAGAAAAGATTTCACTCTTGTCCCTGTTGCAAACGTGACAAGTATATTTTTGCTATATTTAGAGAATATTCACCCCTTTTCAGCAACTTGACAAACAACTGATGCGAAAGGAGGATTTTGAAGACTGCTGTGAAAGCATTTTCATTCATTCAGATTGTTGACGTGGATTATATATAAAAAGTCAAATGCTGATTTTTGATTTTGACTCTTACGAGACTCATAAAGTTGAAAACCAAACAAAATGTAAGAGATATAAACAAAATATTGAATAAACAAAAGTAACTGACTTTGTCTTTCTTTTTGTTCACACACCCAGATAAAAGAAGAGAGTTGGAAATGTTAAGTGTTTTTGACTTGATTTTCATGAGACATTCCTCTTTTACTGTGTTCTTTATAATCAAATGCACTATGTTAATTATGCAAATTAGAATATGATGCCATTAATGGACTTCAAGTGGCAGCTATGGCAAAAAATAAAAGGAAAAGTTGCATATGGTTTTATGAATCCTCCATCATTTACTCTGAACTTGTCTGCTGCTGAAAAATGTTTCAAACTCTCATGTAAGAACATTGTGCTGAGACATTCCAAAAAAAGGATAATGCAGTTCAGATGCAGATAACAAATGAACAAAGACATAAGTCTGACTCATGCATTCTTAACAGCTTTATTTATTTGAATATTTTAATCCTGTCTTACAGAGAGAAGTGTCACCTTGCCTTCGCAGATTTATATAATTTCAGAAATGTCTCCTCACATTTTTTATTTTAGTGCATGACTCACCTTTAATGCAGCCAACATCTATAAAAACAGAAACTGTTGAGAAAATGATAAATGTAGCAGTTGAAACCTGTATTTACAGCGAGTCCGGCAGAAAAGTTTGATTAGTGTGAAAATCGTGACACAATTCAGGAGCTTTCTTTTCTACGAAAATGAAGCCGGAATAAAAGGACAGAAAGAGAAAAGAGATGCGTTCTAAGCTTTCTTTGACAACCGTTATTTTGTCATCATGCAGCAGTTCAGACCTTCAAAAACAGTTTTGCAGAAAACCAGATATTGACCACATCACAGTAATCAAAGCGTGTGAAAAAAATAGCAGCTTAAGTCTTATTAGATTACGGTATGCATCACCGTGAAATGCAGAAAATGCTGGTCATGCATGCATTTACTGTCATAAATACTTACAAATATCACAAATATTTCCAAATTAGTACCACAAATATTTCACTTTTTATTGCAGAAAATCACAAAAAGTGTCACGAAATCCTGGAGGGACTGAAAAGATGTTCAATATTATTTAATTTTAAGAATTCATTGACATTCAACAGTTTGGAAATGGGTTTTATCAGTACATTCTGCCACAACCGGCCCTTTAAGACCGTTTATGATCTGGATTTGGTCCAAAACGAAAGTGAGTTTAACTCCCCTGCTGTGAAGCTCAAATGCCTTGTAGGATAAAAGAGATCGTCTTTGTCATTTTGCAAAAAGTAAAGGAATCTGTGTGATCAATGCAAATGTCTGAATATAAAACAAATAGCACTGTTGGATGATGACTCAAACAGAAAAAACAAAAAAAAAGGAAACGAGTATTCAGAAAGCACAAAGAATTTCTGGCCCTAAAGCCTCATTTCTGTGCCAGCAGAATCCCTTTCATTGGTGTGATTCATCCCAAAGATCCACCACCAATCAGCAGGCCGAGCTCTGCTTCCACACTGATGAGGCTCCGGCAGCGACGATGGGAAGTGAGCACATAGACGGCAGGATATTGGGTTGGTTCTTCCACACACACCTTCCAGAGGGCTGACACATTCTTAGGAAACGCTCATGTAAGGTCAGCAAAGTTCAGAAATTACAAATGTGGTACAATATGTAGTAAAAAACCCTTTTTTACTACATTTACAATTGAAAAAAATGAATATAATTGGGATGAAATAAAGACAATATGGACAGTAATGTAAGAAAATGTTAAAGTGCCCAAAAAACATCAGGAAATAGTCAAATTAAAGATGACGCAAATAAGGAAGTTAAATACAGAATCTGAAGGGTTTTCTTTTTACATAATAGGTCATTTAAAACAGCTGTTGCATAATAAAAATAAATTTTCCTAATTTTGCACGTATTAAAATTCTTTGCAAAATAAAATTTGCCAAGTTCTTTTCATAAAAGCAATCTTATTAATGGGAATTCTCGAGGCATGAATTTTTAATCACAATATTAGAAGTGATAAAAAGACTGGAGTATGTAAATATGAAGTGAAAAATTTAAGACAAAAATAGGGAGATAAATTATCAACTGTTTGTTACATTTATTTTTAAACAGTTTAATCATTCAGTATATGTTTGTCGCCAGTAAGAAAGAAATCAGTGAATCGCATTGTAAATTAAAACAAACTTAATAATTACCATTTGCATGATTTATCGTTTTCCCTCTTTTTCCACCAAAAACTGGAAAACAAAAAGCTTCAGTCTGGTGGTTTGGTCTCAAACCAGCCCTTTTAGCCGAAGGACAATTTTGTTTTCAAAGACTTTATAATTCATTTAATTTGTTGTTTCTGTTGCTTTGACTATTTACTTCAGATATTTAAAATATATTTTAGTTCAGTGTTAAATATTCATGAGAATCAAGCGTTTTTTTGATATTTGAGAATGTGCTCTTACATTGTTACTTGAAAACGTCTCAAAACGATAATATTGTTTATCGCAATAATTTCTGGGACAATTTATCGCCCGGAAAAATATGTATTTCAGAATTACCAGCACTGACGGATTACAGCGAGCAATTTTTTTTTTTTGTATTTCTGGTATCCTGAACGATGTAGTCACGGTTTAAAATATCTGCACATTAGTTACGTCTTCCTGCTTGCTGGAGTCAAATTATCGCCTGAAGCACCAACCTGACAGATTCCGGCTGTAAAACAATAAATGTTAACGGATCGTTCTCTACACGTCATGAATTCTTCTTGTGTTTTGTGAAAGGTCTCTGTCGGTCAGTGAAGGTGGGCGTTCAGACTTATCAGCTGCTTGCTAATATCATCCAGGACAGTTGGCAGCAGCTGCAGCAGCCAGAAGACATGAAGGGTTAGAGATCCCGGCTGTCATGAGCTTCTTCTGCCCGTTTCATCAGGGCCACAACCACAAATAGAGCACCGAGAGTAAATTGCAGCCATAATGGCAGTTCAGACACTTTTGAAGTGCACTCAACCCACAGAGGTTACTCTAACAAAAACGTGTTATGCAACATACTTTGGATTTAAAATACAGGTAGATTTACACTTAGCATTTAATTAATAGCTGCTCTTTTTTGTGGGTTTTTTGTTTTTTTGTTTCAGCAGGTGAAAGTAGACATTTTCATCAAAATGACAGGAGGACAAAAAGAACACACTGTTCTTCTCAAACTCTGTAAAACCAACCTTTCATTTGGAGGACCTTTTGGTTTTACTTCCCAATTTAGCAACACCAAAATGAACCTTTACTTTAAATCTTATGGTAACTCCTTCAAATGACTAAATTAGCTTCCAAAGATAATGGATGCGTCTTATCGTTATAGGAAACTCATTTGTAGCTGGAATGGATTAAAATTATTATGAAAGGTAATCCTTCTATTTAGTTAAAATAGTTTGGAAAGTTCAACAATGAATGTTCATTAGATCAGATTATTTAACTCATTTGGTTGTACAAAATGAGAAATATCCTGCAGATAAGTCCAAAACGATCCATCCCAGTAAGTAGAGGTAAATTTTAAGTAATTAATTTTACCAATATGTTTCCTATAATTGGAATTAATATTAACATTTTGACTAGAATTTGCTGCAGAATCTGAGGAAGGAGATTAGAGTGTTATGTGTTTGATTGTCATAAAGCCTAGAAGGCTTTTAAATTTAATACTGACGGGGAAAAGGTATGATTTTGTTAAAATAATTTTTAAAAATCATTCTCCTTCTACATAGACTCATCATCTTCCACCAAGTGTTTGCATATTTAGTTATGGGATCAAAATAATATTAACTATAAATCTGCCAGGAATATTAATACCTTTGGGTTTAACTGAACGCTCATCAAAATTATAGATAATTTTGGTCAACTGCAGAGGCTAGAGAAGGAGGCAGAATTAGCTGTTCACAGGTATCCATTGGAATTAGCTTCTGTTAGCACCATAAGAAGTTTCCAAAAATGTCCCTGAAGAGGCACACCTCGTTCAGGGGGTGAAGAACAGCTTTGTTAGTAAGTGAGGTCAGAGAGCAAGAGGTTAGGACAGAATCTCACCGTTTGGATCGCATTTTAGTTAAAGGTTCAGCAGATTAGCGTCGCAAATAACGATAATTTTAACATTTTTGAAAAAACTCTGAAAGTACTCATCACTATTGGAAATCAAAATCAAATGCAAACCTGACTATATGATTCCCCACGTACCTCAAACACACATGGTTTTAGTGACCAAGATGCTAAAGGTCAGCGTCGCGGTAGCAGTGATGGCTTCTTCACAAGTTTGATTTTGTCACTGCCATTCTCATTAATATCAGTTTTTATGTCTAATAGTGTCCAGCCCCATTTTAAATGAAATCATTGGGTTATTTTTAGACTTGAAGTGTAAAATAACTGGAAGAATTTCCTATTCATCCTGATTTTTTTTTTCTCCAAGTCACATTTTTAACTTCTTTATTACATAAAACAAAACCACTTTGTGTTCTGCAGTAAACAATTCACTGCAAACAATCAAGAGAACAGCGACGATAGACTGAGAATGCAGAATATTATAATCCATAAAACATATTTCCCCAAAGACTAAAACTAAACAATAAATACACACAATTTTGAGACGCTGAATAAGGATTATTGTGATATTCATCACCAGTTTCACACTTGAGAAATAACCTTATTGTTTTTTACCAGTACAGTAAAAAATGTGTTTCAGGTTCAAGTGTTGCAATATTGCATCCATAACGCGAGCACCGATGAGTAATCTAATAAAATTCACAAAATTGACTTTAGCATAAAAGAGTCTAGTGTAGGTCTTACATTGTAACCGAAATGGAGATTTGAAACCTTAACCTTTTCAAAAAGATGTGAATTGAAATGTTATCTAAAATATTTATATATTTATGGTCCATAATCCAGGATTATTTTCATCTAAATGACATGTACTGCAAGTGTGTTGCCTCAAAGACTCGTTTCCATAAAATGTGTTAATTTTCAATTTTTACCTAAAACAAATGACACTTGTAAGTGTAAGTAACAGAAGTGACGTAATAGTCACAGGAACATACATTTTAATAAATGTTTCAAGAAAACATCACAACCTTTATTGGTTGCATCACCTACTGCAACGCTTAGCAACATTTACATGCTCAGTTTCCTCCATTAGCACTTACTTCTCATTTCAGCCATTATTGTAGGATTTAAAATCCAAATAAAGCAACGATTAGATTCAGTGTTGCATATAAGTTTGGCACAACTAGAAAGTGGGAAAAATTCTACATTTTTCTCTCTTTGCTCCATGAAAAATATGAAGTGCTGCACAAGACCAAAATCATGCCAGAACTGATGTGGGATGAAACTCTGTAGAGACCCAATTTATCACATTTTATGTGACTGATTGAGTGAGATAAAGTCAAACATGTAGGTTGATGTATTCCTGAAGAACAACTTCGCCCCCCACATCCGTTGGTAAAGATCGGTGAAAAGCCTCAAGACAAATTCAAAATTAACACATGTACCTTCAGTAGCATAATCATTAAAACTGCTGTAGTTTGCTCTGTTTATCTGACATAATTACCTTGGGTTCTTGCTCAGTCTTGTTCGACGACTTGTTTCTTTTTCTCTTGTTTTTCTCACTTTGATTAGGAAATAGTTTCCATTTGTCCTGTGATATTTACACCACTGGCAAACGCAGCGTCAAAGCAGATCAAACTCCTAACTCCTCAGAAATGAAATGGAAAATACCAAACTTCTCTTATTTTATTGAAACAATAAGACCTTAAAGACATTGGGAAAATTGTGATTTTAAGAAAAAGGTGAATAAAGAAATTCTAAAACTGTCAGTGTGAGATTATGCAATTAAAAATAACAGAAATATTTTAATTTATAGTTGCAATTTTTTAATTATATTTTACAATTTCTCGTCTTTAACTGTGTTAAAAGGAGCTTAAAATAGGGAACAACCGATATCGATATCCAATATTAAAATTGCTGCTGCAGCTAATAACCAATATTTACTGATAGTTTATAAATTATTTATGGATTTCAATACTCTTAACAGCTTGAACAACCAACCAGACTGCTGACTTCACTGCTTCAGCTCAACTTCTCATAATCACAGTTTTGTGGTAGATATCACAAAGAAATGTGACCAACGTATAGAAAAGGATTACAAAATTAATTTGGTCCTGCTGTATAAACAGCAAAACATTTCAGTCGTTGATTTTTGTGTGTTTTACTAAAAATATCTAATCAAAAAAGTTTTTATATTTAGATGTTTCAGAATGAAACATTAAAACAAATCAAAACATTTATAGGACATGCTAAACAAATAATTCGGTCGAAAAATGTAACAACGTGATATTTTATGTCCACAGAGTAAAAGAATTAGCACAGAACACAAGAAAAACCTCTTCAAGGACTTTTTTCGTTCAGCTTTACGCATAAAGCAGTATTTGACAGGAAGGAATAAAAAGAAGGCCAAACATTATGATTAAATAATAGGTCTTAAAACTTCAGTCTTGCTGCAATAAAGCACTGCCTCACAGCAGCCTTAACCCTGTAAAATATGACTGGGTATAATGTTAGTTCTTGTCAGTACAGTGTGATGAACACACAAGTCAAACACACAGCAGTGCTTAATGTGGAAAAATTGCAGGGAGCAGAGCGACAAGAGAAACTGAGAAAGATAAAGGCACATCATTGGAGGGAATGCTCTGATAAATCAGTGTAGAGAAAGAGAACTGTCGAATAAATTTTTCCCATCCTATTATTCCCCCTTGTATCTCCCACCACAGGAGGCATAGAGAGTGGGTGTGAATGCGAGTGTGCAGGCGAAGTGAAAGAGTGATGATGAAGATGACCCTGGGACTGGCGTTCGCAGCAATGTGAGGCGCTCGCAACACGAAGACACCAGATTTCCCCTCACCACATCTTCAGATACCCACGACATCGGGTAATTGGGGCCCCCCGTGGCCGATCTCTGGGCTCGGGTGCCAGGGGCGCGTGTTCCCCGCAGAGAGTCGGATAAATCAACTGTTAATAAGCCAGCAAGCGTGAAGCTTCTATTTACGACTGCTCTTTCCACAAGGCCGGTGTCAGCAATCTAACGGCGCTCCAACACACACACATTTCACTGCGAGAAGATGTAGGACCCCCAAAAACCCCCTCACCCACAGCTATATGTCCAGGGAGAGGAAAAAAGAAAAAGAAAAACAGTAACATGATGTATTCAGCATTTTTATCAGTGGCTGCTTTTTCCTATTAACCCATAATGGAGTCAGGTTCTCAGCTAAATCTAGACACACATTACATTTTTCTTCACAAGGACTTTGCTTTCACCTTTCATATTTTATGCATTTCTGTAACCTAACAGCACTTCTTTATGTGGGGCCCAAGCTTTGGGCCCCATAAGGAGCACAGGTCCTCACAACATAGTATTTGTTGAAATAAAAAAAAGGGCTTTACAAGGTGAGAAATGCTAAAACACACACACACACACACAAATATCGTGTATGGCAGGAAACAGTGGTATCCAAACCCCGGCGCAGCAGCACTTTGGATAGCCATATTGATTAATCCACGGAAAGTCACCTTCCTCTTCACCCCATCACAGCTAAGCACCTCTGGGGCCCTGGTCATTTCACTCAGCCAATTTGTATAGCTGTTATTATTAGTGTTCCTCCAGCATAGAGCTTTGGTCTTGGGGCACAGGCACACCGCTTTATGATGCCGAGCCTAATAAACATCATTGTGATTTTCCCAGGCTAGTAATTAGGTATGTGGCTAATTTGTCATAGTTAGTTATAGCGTGGCATGGTGCCAGAAGAAAGGCCGCCTCGAACAGGGAAGCTGCTAAAAGCTATTCATTTAATGCTACTGCTGTATAAAAACAGTTGTTTTGATTTCAAGGGAGGGGGATTTCCTTGAGAGTAGAATCTAACTTTGACGACTTTATATCCCAAACGATAAGTATGAGTGAAAAATGTTTATAGTTGGGAAAAAAAAAAACATTTCACAGCACCTTGAAAAACTGTTTCTGAACCTTTACTTCACAGAACGCCCAAAAGTCGACCTCTCAAAAAGCGGCATTACTCTGCGACCGCTCAAGAATAGTCAGTGGATGGACAGAGGGTTCACTCTGATTGTCTAGTCAATCTAAAGTGCAAGCGCACAGAGAGATGTGCGTTACTGAGGGGATAAAGACGTTGTTACAGGACCAAGCTGGTTCTGGTTGATGCTTGGGAGCCTCAGTCTATGAGAAGGGATGGCGAAGTCTGAGAATATTGTGCAAGGTCAGAAAAATATTCTGGATGGAGGAGAGAGTGCTCCATGTGATCAGCTGTCCTCACAATGCATTGCAGACCAAACTACACTGCATCAAATCAAATTTTAGTTCTGCAGCACATTTCAGCAGCAAGGCATTTCGAAGTGCTTTACATCATAAAAACACAAACATACAAAGTCAACAATGAAACGTTACATTTTGCTGTTGATTAATGTTTCTTCGATTATGTTTCCAAAAAAACTCTAAACAGGTGGGCTTTTAGTCTAGATGTGAAGGCACTTCAGTGTTCCAGATTTGTGGTGCATAGAAGCTGAACGCTGCTTCTCCTCGTTTGGTTCTGGTTCTGGATGCAGACCAGAACCAGAACCAGAAGACCTGAGAGGTTTTGGAAGGTCTTAAATGAATCGTGGTGCTAAACCGTTCAGTGATTTATAAACTAACAGTATTTTAAAGTCTATTCTCTGAGCTGCTGGGAGCCAGAGGAAGGACTTTAGAACTGGGTGACGTGATTCATCTTCCTGGTTTTAGTCAGAACGCAAGCAGCAGCATTTTGGGTCAGCTGCAGCTGGAGGACATTTTAGACCTGAGAAGACAAAAATTCTGCATGTCGGGACACTCAGCCGTTCGCTTGTGGAAATTCGTGAGGATTGGATGTGGTATGTTTGCTCATATGACGAGCGAGACGTTGCCATGTGTTCGTCTCAGAGTTTACATCGCTAGTCGTGCTGAGGAACTTGGTTGTTCTGACTCTTTTTCTCTGAGCTGTTAATGAGACGTTAATAATATGCTGACAAACTCAGATCAACCAACATTTCCTTGGTTTTGTCACGATCAGGAAAAGGTTGTTGTAAAACCCCTCATTGCCGTCATTGATGAACCCCATGACAGTGGTGTCATTTGCAAACTCAATGACATATTTGGATTCTGTGCAGTGCAGTCATGCGACATAAACACCAGTTGGCTGAGCTCACAACCTCGGGAGGCAACCTGTGCTCAGCCTGATGGTTTGTGATGCTGCGCTGCTGATGCGCGCCGACTGCGGTCGCTCTGTCAGGAAGTCCAGAATCCAGTTACAGGTGGGTGTGTTGAGGCTCAGCAGGAAGCATTTGGCGATCAGCTGCTGGGGAATGATTGTATTGAATGCTGAGCTGAATTTGATGAACAGTGGCCTAACGTAGGTGTAGAGGACCGGGCAGCGTGCGGTATGTGGGAGACGGTGTCAGCTGTGGAGCAAGTGGAGTGGCACGCAAACCGCAGGGGGTCCGGTGAGGTAGACCACTTCAAAGTTATCTCCAGTACAACTCTGCAAGTTCATGTAACTGTATAAAACAGCTAAAACGGTTGGATTTCATCCTCTTTTCCAAAATGTCTACATGGTACATCAATGAATAAATGTCAATATAGAGTCTATGACTTATTCTTGGCAAATGGTTTCAGGTTTTTTAGAACTTTTCTCGCAACCATTTGTGTTATCAAATACTAAACATTTTTTTGAGGTCGGAACCAATGTAGGGGGGAGCAGCATAAAAACCTAACAGAGTTGAAGAGACACAATTTAAGCAATTTCAGTGTTTCATAAACAGATATTTAAAAGTTTGTGTAAAAATACAGCTAACTACATAATCAAAAATGTCACTTTTGTCTTCAGTTATTTTTTGTCCACAAAGTGATTTATTTCAAACATATTTATTCTGCCAATAAGCTATTGATTCATGCATCTGTCTTGCATGCAAGGTGAGCATACTTTGTAAAAATGTTTCAGCTTGGATAAAGCCTGGATTGGATCCAGGATTAATTTATTTGTTTGATCAAACGTAACGTTAGCAAACTTACCCTGGTTCTTACTCTGGCTTTGTCTTTAGTCTTCTAATCACTCAATCATTTTCCCTTATTCTGCTTTTAAAATTTAGTTTTCTTTCACACTTCTCTTATTTTGCCATATTTTTTCTGTTTTCACATTTGTAAAAGTACCTTTCCTTTTTAAATCTAATTTTCTCCTCCCTTTTAAACCATCATCTCGATTAAGTTTCCACGTATGCCACTTGTTCTCTTGTTGATTTTCTTTGTGCTTCTGTCACAAATCTTTTCAGCAAAGTTCAGTAAAAATATTTTGACAACTTCTTCAGGGACATCAGACCAAACAAGATGAAAATCCTTTCTGCTGACAATAAATGAGTAAAGTCAGAAACCATGTCAACATTAAAAAAACTATTTTATTCTCAATTTAAAGACATTTTCTTCTCACTAAAAACCTCAGATGTCGTTTGTCCTTGTACATTATAATTCTTTATTATCTTCTCAGTAAAGCAAATCACATCTTTACTGGAACAAATCACTGACCAAAAATGTCCATCTGCATTTTAATGACAGAGTTTAATTTATTTATAGTCAGAGTAAATTATTACAGCAGACTCCCTGAAAACACTGAAATTCACATGGCTGTCTGCTTTCTGCTGATGGCAACACTATGCTAATGGTGTATATGAATTTATGTGCACTTTCCCAAACAAGCCCATCACAGAGCAGTTTAGGTGGATGAGTCGAGGCGGGAGAAAGAGTTCTGTTTGTGCCGAAGCATGCATGCATATCACTGCTGCATGCAAATGTTGCTTTTCGTCAGACGGTTTGCATGGTTATCTTTGACTGGGATGAATATGCTGACCTTCGGCACACTTTAGCTCATTTCAACCTTTTCAAAAGCAACTGCAGCTTTCAGACTGCTGACACCGAGGCAAATTGGCATTTCTCAACAAGTCACAGTGCCAGGAAGATGGAAAGGATGCATCAGACTTTAGGATCCATTTAGTAAGTGAATTTATGTTTGGTACAAACAGTACCTTGCTGAAGTTTTTAGACACATCAAATTTTTCCAGTTTTGCGATGTTACAACCACAACTGCAAAAAAGAACTTCCTGACCTAAACTACCATGCTGGGTAAGGCGAGTATTAATCAGAGGAGCAGCAAAGTGGCCCACGGTCGTTCTGAAGGAACGACAGAGATTCACTGCAGGGAAATCCGTCAGGACGACCATTAGTTGCACGCACCGCAAATGTGGCTTTTATGGAAGAGTGGAAAGAACAAAGTCATTAGTACCATAAAACCAAAAGTCCAATTTGCAGATTGCGAAACTGGAAGGCCCAATAGCAATCCTTTTCATGCCAGACAAATATCTGATTTGTGCCACATCCATATATGGTATCAAATCAGATACATAGGCAATCACTCTCAAAGCTTTTGCATTCAGAACGGTCATGTCGCTTTTCATCCAACTTTCACTTCATTGGCGTGAGACATGCATCATTATTCTGGACCAGAAGAAGCTAGAAGCCATTGTAAACTATGGCTGAAAATTATAATTCTGAGATTATGAAAGAAGGCTTCACTATCCCACCTTTCCTGGTCCAACAACACACCCAAACAGACTCCTCTCCACAAGTCACAGTCAATGCTCCACAAAAGACCATCGCTAATAGTTGTGCTTTTGTTTTTATTAGCTTCCTTTGTCTTATTATGATCTTGTGGCAATACTATCAGCTCCCATTGCTGAATAACTTCAAAAATCAATACATAGATGTTTACTTCTGTAAACGCACTGCAATTCTGCACGTGTGGGTCGCTTTGAAGTTGTAAACCATTCACATTGACATCTGATTGAAGTAGCATCTGCAAGTAACATGAATGACATGCACAAAGAATCAGATTTCAGCAAATAAAAAATGAAAAAATCTGAATTGAGCATCAAGAGCTGCTGTGTGAATGCAGCCAAATTGGGTGGCTGGATTTTTATTTTAAAGAATCAGGATAAATGAACTCTGCACAAAACTTCTAGTGTTTTCTTTTCCTTACGCTGCACAAATACGTGCATCTTTGTGTTTGTCTATCACCTAAAACCCTGTTAAAACACTTTAAAGTTTGTGATTCTAACCTGACAGAATACTGAAATGCGGATTTAAGCTTTGCAATCATGAGCTTAGATTAGGAGACAAAATGTAGATAATAAAAAAAAAAAAACACCATAATTTCACTCCCATCCTCAAGCACAAGAATTGTGCTGTAAAACATACACAAACACTTTAAAATATTTATGCAGCATCTTTATACATTCATCAGCAGGCAGGCTGGTAAGAACATTGTTCAGTTACACCCAACATAAACAGCTGTGTGATCAATACCCCTTTAATGATCCTCATTAAATTTAACAGCACTGATCAAATTCTGCTTTCTGAAAACGTAACCGTGTTAAAAGTACAGCATTAGGCTGTTTATCACTAACAGCGAGCCATAAATCTGCCTCCTCCCCTGAGGATCCTAAATAGCAGCAGCTGGCTATATTAGTGTTCAAATGCGTCTTGTCTACAGCTAAGGGACCAGCTTTGACTATGTTCTAAACAAGGCATGTTAATCAAATAAAGTCTGTGTGTAACGCAGAGTCGCATGTACTATCTAGAGCTGTCCTTTGAGACACAGAATAATGCAGTTAATGTGCTTTGGCTGTATGAGAAAATGTATTTCTCCCAGATGCTCTCAGCAGTAGAAACATGCAGGTTATGCGGATAGGAGAGAACAAAGAAGAAAGGCAAAACAAACACGTCTGGAAACAGAACGAGGACAAAGGCAAGTTCCAGGTTAACATAGGGAGGTGGACAAAAACTGTTTGAAAATGACAGCTAATAAGTATGCAATCAACCAAACACAGTCCCACAGGAAATGGTGATTTGGACTATAAAAATGAAGTCCAAAACAGCAGAAATATCTCTTTTATATTTTGCAGCATACAGCAAATCTACTGCTTTTTAAGCAAAACACACGTGAAGAAATGCAGGTCATTTTGTGTCAAAAACTTATTTTCTTCTTAAATACCCAACTAATTGTGCAAATTTCCCTCGAAATGCAAAGTAGCATTTGTAAACCCATGAATGCTGGTTATTGCAAGAAAGTACATACAAAATATCTCAGTGCACTGCTTGCAGACTTTCTAAGGGCTCCATGTTAATTTGAATTTTTAAACTATAAACTCCTCAGATAAATTTAAAAAGCTGAGGTCAATTTTTCAGTCATTTGCATGAAGTGAGAATGCAAAAGTTGCGAACATTGTTCTGATCGCCGTCTACAGAAATCTGAATTCCTTTTCCGAGTTCAAGTATTGACATTTTACTCTCAGACTGAAGCAAAATTGTATTTCATTACCTCTGTCACCATCTCTCCCATTTTCTTTTCTCTGGTTAAGCCCGTCTGCAGATACCGAAGAGCCAGAAACCTTTCTTTCATATGCTGTCCTTGAACAATCCCTCCTCAGAAGGATATCATCTCAAAGCATGGCTTCTACGATGCAAGTGATTAAATTCAGATACAAACCAACAGGAATGTGTTGGTTTGCAATGGATGTCTGCCGAGTTGACTATTTCAGGTGTGGGACAGTACTGCTTACAAATGATCACATACGCTGTTCTAGAAGATATTTAAAAAGTTCATTAGATTCTCAACGTAAGAAAAATAGAGGTTGAAACAATCTGAAACTGTCCTGTCACTTATTTTTAGGATCGGGAAACACTAATGAGGTGATAACTAGTTTGCAGTTTAAGAAACATTAGATGTTTTCAGAATCTACCCAGCTTTTAGAGCAAATCAGCTCAGGCAGCTAAATATACCGATAAAGCTAAACGAAGAAGTTATAAAGCAAGTCGTGTTCAGCCTCCAGCCATTGAAAGCAATCTCACTCAGCTCTTATTTATGCTTATTTCAATACGATGCAGCAAGGCAGTGAGAGGATGGTTCCTGAGAGAGGAGTGAAGGCGGTAGAAAAGATCCAAGACGCTGCGTTGGTGTAAACTTTCATGTACTCACCCCCCTGGTCAGTGCTGACGGTGATGATGGCCACCTGCCGGGGGAAGGTGCTCATGTCTGACACGCCGTTTAGTGACTCAATCTCAAAGGTGTAGTTGGCGTGCGATGAGAAGTCTGTGACGGTTACAGTGGCATTGGTCAGGCCCAAAGGCCTCGGCAGGAAGCGAAGCTCGTCCTCACAGAGCTGGCACTGGTTGGGTCCGGGGCCGCAGCGTTTGCACTGGACGTTGTACGTGAGATCCCGGCGACCCCCAGTGTCGCTGGGAGGCGACCACTCCAGCATCAGGCAGGTGTCATTCATGTTAAACATCGGGTTGCGAGGGGGAGATGGAGGGCCTGTCAATGAAAACGGAAAGAAACCACTGAGAATAACAAACACGTCAGTTCAGGTCTGAACCAAGCCTTTACTGCTCACATGCTGTTACAGTTTGTGGTTTAAACATAAAAACGGATAACAGATACCTTCTCAAATATTTCACATAAAATTTCTGTAATTTCGACTTTACTCTCTGGAAACTTATATTCTTTGAACTTTCCCTTGTTATACAGTTTTAAATTAAAACAGAACAGTCTGCTATTTCACGTTGCCAGAACTCCCTGCAGCATCACTTTTACACTGGATAATTTCTTAAAAACATAATTGTTGAAATGTTTGCATAACGTCACAGCTCATGCAGCGTTTACTTTATCTGCCTTACTCCATACCTCTCTGGAGCATGGAAGAATTTGATTACTGGGAAAAAAAAAAAAAAGAAAAAAAAAAAACTCACTCTAGATGAAGCAGAAATAGTGAATGCAGTTAAGTTTTATGTTGTGTATAATCTACTCTAAACTTCTTTGGAGTTACTTACAAGCCCCTTCACCTCTATCCTACCGTCGACGCCTCGTAGGCACTCTTATGCTTTCATACGCTCTCAAGAGATTTTATTATTTAGTAAAGAACCTCACATCATTGTGTTTTCTTGCAGGGTATAAGAGTATACTAAGAAAAATGTTAACAGTATTATACAGCGTCTTCATATTTACGTCCTTTAGTGGAAATCGTCTGAATATTTTAAAACAGCCTTTAATCAAAAATGCTTCATGCTATCTGAATACTTTTGAAATATAATGTAAGAGTGGATGTATGGAAAAGATTAAACAAAAAGTGTTAATATCATTTCATGTCTGACTGTGTTAACTTTGGTTCTTTTTACCACCGAAAATGGGAATGAAATGTCTTTTTGTGGATGTTTAGTGACAAACTGGCTGAAGATCACATGAGAAAATTGATTGTTTTTACTGGAGGAGTTGTTTTTTTTTCAAAATCAGAAGAAAACTCCAACATTCTGCCATAAAAACGCAACAATGTGTCAGCACAACGGATCAAAAGCAATAAACAAGCAAAGCACTGATTGATTTTACCAAGTGATATTTAAATAGCCCTAAGCTGCGAGTCTGCAGCTTTTCTTTATAGGAAGCTTTTATCTAATAAGCAAAGAGGAATTGGAGATTTTATTTTTTTCTTTACCTGAAATGTTCCAGCTGTCTGATAACATTTGCAGATTTGTCAATGTATACATCTCCAAAGTGAAGCGGCACATCTGCAGCTGATCTGTCTGTAGACTCTGCATTTTCCCTCCTGACTGGTGTTTGTATGATGGCTCTGACTCAGCAAAAGAGATCTCAACTCATTGCTGTTTTAAAATTACCAGCAGAGTATTGCTTTCAACAAACAATTGGTAATGGTTGGTAGTTACTACGACTCAGTCGAAACAGCTACTCTGCTGTTTATCTGCACTTTTGAGCAGGACTCTCTCTTAAACACCAATGTTTGGCTGGTTATGGCTGGTCAAAGCAATTCAGACTTCAACAACAACTGCAGCACCATCTGCGGCACCAGCAATAGATGCAGCACCTTTGACAATAAGGATACTCCCAGAAGTGCACAAGCTTTTAAAGCTTTTCTATGCCACTCGCATATCAACAGCCAGTGCTGAGAGGACTTTCTGACCTTTCTGTTCACCACAACACAGTCCTGAGGTCACCGATGAGCCATTAGTGCTGTGTGTGTGTACACAGAAATGGTGACAGTGGCTGCTGGGGGATTTTCCTCAACAAGCGTGACGGGTGAAAACAGTTGAGTTGTGAGAGTTTTTCGTGTCTTAATTATGGGTGTGTTTGCAGTTTAAAGGACAAAACAAAAGATGAAAGACCTTTTGCTTAAACTGCAAGATGTTATAAGAAAGTATTACAAATTGGAAGCAAAATGTCACAAAACTAACAAAAAATCTCTGCACAGAATGCAGAGGGGCTGGAAATGGAAAGTCCATCCGTCCATCAACCCATCCATCCGTCTGTCCATCCTTCCATCCTCGACAGGTTGAGAGTTTACAGGGCAACACAAAGACATAAGTAGAAGAAAGGCCTCTGTTGACTTTCACACCCAGGTTTTTCTCACTGAAAATGTATTATCTTTCAATCTGAGGTCCAACAAAGGTTGGAAACCAAAGCTCAAACTTCCCTAAATAACAAAACACCATGTAAACATCTCTCTGAAGAAGCCGGCTAAAACCCAACGCCGCATTCACGAGTTCCACAACATTCCACATTCTTCCCAGTTCTTTCAAGTGCAGTAAAGAGTCCAAGTTATTTTACAGTACCTCCCTCACAATCGCCTTTGTTGTGGTGTTTTTTGTGCTCCCTAGATGTAAGTGTTTGTGTGTCAGGGCAAGCATTGTGCTCTAGTAGGCAGCCAGCTGTCAACAGGGTGGAGTTAAAAGGCCTAAGGGATTTGAACACTCCCGTCCTGCCAAGCTCACTGTCTGCCAGGACAATGGGATGTTTCCCTCTCCTTCACATCCCTCCCTAATGTTCTCTCTCCACCATTGCTAAAAATCTCAGCAGACAGGAGAGCTCCTCCTACCGATCCGCCACTCCTGTCAGTGTGTCCATTCTCTCTCTTTATCTCTCCGTTCCTCCCTCGGCCATTATCTCACCTGCTCTATTCTCTCCATCAGGGAGAATCCACCCACCTACCCTCCTGCAGAGCAATCCCACTGCCATCAATCAGCCCCTATTCTCCTCTGAGGGGAAGATTGGTATCAGCGCCCTCCTTCCTTCCCCTCTTCACACTGTCTACTCCATCCAGTCCTTACGCATTTCCCCCGCCTTTATCTTTCCTCTTGTGACATCTTCGCTTTCTTCCTCTCTGCCTTTGTCTTCCTCTCACTCTTTAATCTCCTTTTTCTTCTGTCTTTTGGCTTTACAGTCAAGTAAATAGTTTATGAACCGACTTTTTAACCTCTAATTAAAATGCATTCTGCAAGTAAACAAGAGCTCACTGGTTGCAATGTAGATATGCTACACAAGCGCAGTCTGAGCTCCGTTTAGTTTGTGTGGTTGTCAAAACCCCCAAAAGGCTTTTCAGACTCTCAGTGTTTGTACTTGCAACAAAAAGTGGCCTTGAAGACTTTGAGTTCGCCTGAGGAAGAATAGCTGTTGACAAGCCATAAACAAGATACTTAATTACAACCCTGCACACTAAGCTGGGTTCGAAGTTCTTTGAAGTGAGCATTGGGTTCACTTATTCAGATTGTTTTTATACACTTTTCAGAACTGTCAGCAATCAGAAAAAAAATGTTTATTTTAGTTTAAAATGATGTAGATGCTGTATTAGACTCAACTCTGTGATAAATGGATATTTCTCTTCACTGACATTGAATCAAGCTAAACTTTTCTTCAGAATAGAAGAGAATATTTGCTAGATGCCAAATCAATGACCTGAATGACATTTTTCAAGAAAATCTTCATATTTTTCACAAAGTCAGATGTTTTAAAGTCTTTCTGATTCAAATTAATTCACAGCAAATTGTGTCTTTAGGTGCTTTGCAAAACATATGCATCTGGTTATTATTTGAAAACACACGTTCAGTTAAATCATATGGACAAATTTAAAAGTCAAACGCAGAGGACCAACACCAGTAGGTGACGCGACACGCCAAATCATCACGGGCTGTGAAAACTGGACGTAAAGCAACATGGAGACTGCGCCTTTCCGCTCTTACACCAAACTCTGGGACCACTTACCAAATTAGATGCAAACTTTTCTTTCACCTGAAGAGAGGACTTTGAACTAGAGAGCAACAGTCGACTTCTTTTTAGCCCAGGAAGGACGGGTCATTATCTCTGGTTGAGGAATAGCCTGACATCAATAATGAGACATTTGTAGGATTGGTCTGTGGGAACTGACTCCTTGTGAAGCTTCTCCAAATCCATGAATTGATTTTACTGGTGTACTTTATGGCCACAACATTGAAATGTCTTCTTAATTGGCGTTATGTAACATTTTAATTTTCTGAGACATAACTTTGTGTTTTCATCACCTGCAAGCCACAATAATCACATTATTAAGAAGAAAAAAAATGAAATATTTCACTTTATTTGTAATGAATCTATTTAATGTGTAAGTTTCACTTTCTAAAGTGCGCCACCAAAAAAACCTCGTCAGGATTAATTTTTGAGATTTGCCTGTAGTTAGTCACAGCAATAACACATTCAATTACTTTGGCTAGAAGACAGAGAAATATGGTGCAGAAATATGAAGCTATTGACAGCAATAGCTCAGCTGACAGCCTCCCTTTGAGAATATTCAGTTTTATTCAATTTTCTATTCTTGGTTTAACAGGGAGCCAGTGAATAGAAGAAACTATTTTTCAGGCGACATTTTTAAGTACTTTCGATAAATGATAAATACAAAATGGACACCATAACCAAATTTTTGCAAGGTATATTTTAAAAATCTAAACATTGATTCCGTTTCTTGGATTTAAGCATTTCCAAAAAGTTTTGATTTTTATTTTTTACTGCAGCTATAAATCAATATTTAATCAAATTAAATTCATTATGTGTTGTCATAGCACCACATCTGCAATAGATGTGGGGTTGTTACACTCAGGTACAACGTGATTCAAGCCAAGTTAAAATGCTACACAATCAAAGCCCAAACATTATAAAAGCAGGTAAAAAGTTTGCTACAGGAAGATCAACTTTTCAACAACTTTTAACACACGCCACTTTAAATTAACTGTCAATTTTACAAGAATGGTTGTGGACTGCAGGCAGTTATTGGTCTTAATGTTCCTAAAATTTGGGATTAAACTAAAAGTTTCTGTCTCTGGTTTCAAAGAATCTAATCTACTCTGAACTGGATGATTATACATTGATCTCACAATCTTTAAAACACTTTCCATACTGTGAAATCTGTATGCTATTTGCAAAAAATATTGCTGACAACTCATTTCATAAACCCAACATCAAGCATTATCATGAATAGTCCCCTGAGCTGGACGCCTCACTACCCATCTAGTGATTAGCATTTTTCTTGCTAACAGTGCAACTTACAGAGTACTGTAAACTAAAAGCATCTCCATAGTGTCGTTGCGTTGTCTTGCCATGAAAGACAAATGCGCTCTTCCACCCCGGAGAGCTCTCAGACGTGGCCTCCGTCTATCTCGGCGACAGCCAAATGGCTTTTTAATTAAAGGAGAATTAGTCCGGTTAAACTGTAATTTAATGCAAATATGAAGTCATAATGACAGTCACTGAATCATCGATGAAGACAAGGCAGCTGAACAAAAGCCATGTAATTCATCCAGAGACTCTCTAATGTTCGGCTTCACACCAGATAAGTCCGAAAGACAAGGCTGGATTTATGGCCCGGGCAAATTCAGGCGAAATCCCCAAGCTCCTAAGACAAAGTGATAAACCTTTCCAGATTGTCAGACACACAGAAAGATTGAAATACTTAGTATGAGTTTACACTGGAATAATTAAAGCTCAATCAGTCAAAAATACATAATGACATTTTCTACCTCTGACAGTGCTGCAGATTCCTAATTCTACTTTGTAAATCTTCGGGGATGATTCCCCTCATCATTTCCCCTGCTGTAAACCAATCAAAGATTACCTAAGGTGCTTATCTTACCGAGATAAGCAGTAAGGAAATCCATACAGGCAAATTGTCAGGCTTCCTTTTTAGGGAATAGAAATGTCCTTTAATGCACCACAGAGGGAAAATTCAGGCGTAACAGCAGCATCAGATATATAGGTTCACACAAAAAGTTCTAAAAAATACATAGAGAAAATAAGCCAGGCTTACGTGTGCATGCCATCGTTGATGGATCTTTCTCGGCTCTGAAGAAGCCTTTTTCGCAGCGGCAGATGGAGGCTCCTTCTCCATAGCTGAAACTGTGTGGAGGACACTTTGAACACTTGATGTTTCCTGCGTACGCCTTGTAGAACCCAGGACGGCATGCTGCGCAGAACAAACAGACAACAGGATGCGATGTGAGTCTGTGGGTACACCATGTCACGGATGTTTAGTAAAGAGGCCGAGCACAACCAGAGGTCCTGGTGAAAGTATTTACACCAACAGAAATGTCTCATTTTGTCAGGTTATAGACAGAAACAAGCGACACAAAGCAGGAGTTATTTGTGAAGTTGTATAGAGTAGCATACAATGTTTTCTACTGTCTTTCTGCATGACAATCTGGACCATTTAGTATGCATTTGTATTCAGCCCCCTTTACCAGTGCAACCAATTGCTTCCATAAGAGACATAATTAGTATACAGAGGCCACCTGTGTTTAATTAAGTCTAAGCATAAATACAGCTGGCTCTAATGGAAGCGTGGCAAGAAGAAAGCTCGTGTTAAAACAAAGTTTCTACAATTCTTGTAGGGCTCACAGCAAACATGCAGAAGAACTACATCTGGTCAGATGAGACTGAAGCTAAACCCTTAGTTAAATTTTATGTACATCAACCTGAACAAACTGTCTACATTTTAAAATGTAAAGATGCTTTTGGGATGCTTTTAATCTGCAGGAGACGATGGAAGATAGTTTTAACTAAACACAAAACAATGCTGGAATAATAATTATGGAGTTGATTTGTATTTAGAAACCTTTCTTCTGACTCCCTTGAATAAAATTCAGTGCAACTAATTGCTTACAGAATTTGCAGCCTCCTTTTAGAGGGGATTGTTTCTTGGCACTTCGACCTCATGTGGGGGAGTATAGGAAGATACAAAGGGACACGCTTCCACGTCTGCAACTTTCAGAGTATTTACAGAGAGGTGAAAGGATCCATTTCCTGATAACTTATCCGTTTTGTTTTCACGCTCATTAAAAACAGAAAGAAGTGTTAACCCTATTGATAACTGTCAAAGTTTTCTTTGCCCAATTTATATTTACATGTAATTCTTGGTGAATAATCGGATCCCTGGAAAATGTCGCAACAAAGAACCTCTGAGTTTGCCAACAGCGAGCTTCAAGAAACCTGGCCACAGGTTGTAATGTGCATGTGCACATTAATTATAAAACTTGTACAGTAGCTCATGATGAGCTGTATCTATTTGTGTAATTGGATCTTCAAACCAAACCAAACATGCAAAAGAGAAAAAAACTGGCACTAAAGCAGTAATTTCTTATACAGAACCTTCAAGCTACTCGTCTATAAAACACAGCAGGCACTTCCAAAAAACTAACTACCACAAACATATATGTCGGACAAGATTAAATTGACCTAGCACAGGTTTATTGAGTTGAAAATTTGGCAAAGATGTAAAACTGCAGTGTAAATATGAATTAAGAGTCACAGCAAAATATATATTTTTATTGTAGTTCTTGAATTACCAAAAACAAAATATGATGTTTCTCTTTTCTTCTATTTTGTGCTCATCATTAGCAAGTGCTACCAAAAACTTGCTTGCTACCAAAAACCAAAAACTGAACATTAGACACCATGTCAATAAATTCTAGAAAGAGATTTTTATTAAATTACATCTTAAACTCTTGTGGCTTGTTTCTATGACACCTACAAATCTATATACTGCAATTTTTGCCAACTATTTATCAAAATATCCTAAGGTCAAAACAAGGAAACAAAACATTTCCCAAACATCATGCTGCCACCGCCATGCCTCACAGCGAGTGTGGTTTTTTTTTTTTTTAAATATGACATGCAGTGGTAGTTTTCCATCTCACTTTTCCTTTTTCATCCCAAAAATATTCACAGTCGTGTTCTTCTGATAACACATTCTTTAGTATTTTTTCTGCCTCCTACATGGTTTGTATCAAAGTTTAAATGGTGCTTTTGAGACTTACGCTGAGGAACGGCTTTTATTTTGGTCTCTATCACATCAAAACCAAACGTGTGGCGTGGATAACAGCTTCTATAAGCAAATTATTACACCAAATTTGTTAATATATCCAAAGTTGCCATTGCCCTGTTGGTTGCTTCTCTGATTAAAGCTTTTTGCCCATCATTTTTAGTTGAGGTGGAAAGGCATGAGCTCCATAGCTTATTTAAAGCTTGGGACATTTTTAATGACAGATCCCCGATTTTAAATGTCTCCACAACTTTTATGTCTGACCAGTGCACTGATGGGTTTTTTTTCCACAAACACAAAACTTCTTCCTTCTGTTAACAGATGAAAACATCAATGAAAAAGTTTACACTGTTCAGTTATTTTTTTCTCAATTTTAACATATCTGGGTTCCAAGCCTCCTTTGTTCTTGAGTAGAATAAATGGGGAACAGAGAAAATGTCAGGTAGATTAATATTTTAGCAAGTATAACAATGACCAAAATAGATGAGAATGTGAATCAAATGAAAAAATAAGCTTACAAATGATTCCCAGATAAAAGTATGTTTCGACCTAAGTCCTTTCTTCCCCCTAAGCTTCCGACACACACCTACAGTATCTTACCGTTTATGCTGGTGTATTTATTCATGTATTTATTTCTTTATTTAGCAGAAATAAAGGCTATTTTTTGGAACATCAAGCCTCGTCATGCCTTTAAAGTACATGAGATCCTTTAGATGTGCCTTTGCTTTGTATTGTGCAAGTGTAGAGTTTAAAGGGTGTAGAATTCACAATGTACTACTGCATCACGTTAGGGTACTTTTAACATTATCTTCCTGTTTTTTCTCATATTGAGTGATCAACTGACTGCTGAACATGGATATGCAAGGTTTTATGACTCCCCCAAGGGGTTAAATAGCTTTTCTCCCCTAAATCAGTAGGTCACACCACTATCGGACAGGAAGCTGCAAAGTCCTGGAGTACTGCAACATGAGATTTACTTTTGAGGAAGAACATAGATAAACTCTGTAGCAGTGGTTCACAAGTCTTGGAGGGCCCATGCTATGCTATTTTTTGACATATGGTAGCCTGACTTTGTACAGTATCTGATGAACAGTAAGTCCTCAGTGTGGCATTACTTACTAAAGCTAGTGAACCTTCATTTAACAATGAAATGCAAAGCAGATTCACAATAGCACAATGGGGGTGTAAGGGATACCAGAGAAATGCTTGTAAAGCAATGGATTATTGTTCCTAACAGAAGCAATTGCTTGAACTATCATGTTTCTGTAAGGGGTCGTTTCAGTCCTTGCTACACATTTTTTTAAACATTCAAAATAAATGTATTTCTATTTAAAGATTGTCAAAAGGAAAAACTATGTGCGTGCAACTGGATTTTTTTATTTATTTAATGGTTTGTAATCCAATCAAAAAAAAATAATACTCTATCCCTTTATTCAATAACATACTGGCATTTCTACTGGAACATTTAAGAAGATAGATAAACCGAAAAATGCTTACAGGAAGTTTTATAATATTATATTTTATTGTTCATTAAACGCTACAACATTGAGTTGGCTGATATTGTTTTTTTTAAGTGACAAGGGCACCAGCCTTCAGAATACTTTTCTTCAAATGCTCCTTGTTCACAGACCTATTGCTGTTTTTTCACTAACAAGAATAATTGAATTTGGTAACACAAACTCCGCTGTTTGAAGGAAACCACCTTGAAGCAACAAGAGGCTTTGTGTTTTCCACTGCTGACTGCAACAAATGGAGCGGTCAGGAGGGAAAGGAAGAGCCTGAAACCAAGGCTTGAACTGATCAAATAAGAGCAATTAGGACACAGTCAGAAAGAATAACACTGAAACAGACACACACACGTACAGGGGACAGGAGAAAGTAAGCTGCAGATGTCAATTATAAGGCTTTTTAAGATGTTAGAGTACAGGATTGCTTCCATACTGGTCATCACTTCTTCAGTTGGATGTGGGCAAACATGCATGGTGTGCAGCACAACACACCAACGCACCCACAGCCAATCTGTATTAGTATGATAAGTGACATCCCCCACGGCGTATCAAGGCTGCCTCCATCATTAACCTCTGATACCAACATGTCCTTGAGTCAAAAACCGTCAGTCAACCTCCACACCCCAGCAGACCCTGTTTTAGACTCTGTCAACCTAATGATGCCTCTGCCTGACCTTCGCTGAACCGAGGGGATGCTCCTTTTTTGAACCACCGTGTCCTGCTGCAATCTGTCTAGATGAGCTTTGCAGCAAGGCCACAGCGATGCTGCACAGTGGGTGACCATGCGTCATCTGAGCTGGAGCACAAAGTGGGGTTCACACACGCGCCTTTAGTGAACCACCAGAAACACTTTCACCTGTGGAAGAAGAACTGTGACAAACGGCAAACTGAACTCAAGTGGACAGTGTGTTGAAGGTGCATGAAGCCTGGAGGTTGCAGCTGGAAAAATAAATGGCTGATCTGATCATCAAATGTTGATTTGGATCCATCAGTGAGATTTTACTCAACAGGCAACAACCTGCTTTGTTGACTTTATAATTGAGAGGATTAGTTTCCATTAAACTCCAATATTTTCCAGTTGAGCATAAAATATCTTCTGTTTCGTAATAAATTACCGATGTTAAAGTGAAATATATGCATAAGAACCAAATAAAAAAATTTACAGAGTGAAGCAAATATGTTTGTTAATTACTTAGACAAAGGTTTTATTAGCTTAAATGTTTCACAATTTTGTTTAGCAGAAGATTGAAACTTACTTTGCGTTCTTTTTTTAAAGCATAATTTGGATGCAAAAGGAGTAAGTAAATTAGCAATAATCTTTCACAGTGCACTAAACATTTATGGCCTGCAATGAACTGAAATTCAATTAAAAACACAAAAAGAAACAAGCAAAGTTTTGATTGAGACATCCCTAGAGAGGCTAACTCTATTGTAGACTTTAAACAGTTCTAAAAGCCCAATAAAAATAGAACAAAAACAAGATGTCTGAGTTTAATATTCCAGTGTTAACATGAAAAGACAAATGGAATGGGTTTTTATCTCAAAATAAAACCATACAGCTGTCCAACACCAGCAGAAATGTGCTGATGCCGATAAACATGACAGTTCCAAAGGCTTTGGGGCGTTGCAGAACAAATCAAAGTATTCAAAAATACTTGTCAAGAAGTTTCATTGTTATAAAACTGAGGCCTCTGGGATTTGCCAGAACTAATATGCTCAAGTTGTTGAAGATTGTGGAACAAAAAGTTCTTGATGCTGACTTACAGCAATAGCGGAAGGTGAACCGAAGCAGGAGCTGCATATCGAAACAAAAACAGTGATTCATGGGTGAGTCCCAACGAGGCCCCAACTTTGAAAAGAAAATAACAAAAAAGGTTACAATAATGACCCTAAAACTCAGAAAGATTCACGGACAGGCTGAGACTGACAGACCTTACCCAAAACATTAAACTAAGCAGAAGTACAAAAAACTGTTCACTGACTGCAGCAATAAGAACATGAACACATCATTCCCAAAGGTAAACAAAGAAAATAGTTTCTTGTTCCTGTAACTTGTCTATGGTACAATTTATCTGCATTTTAAAATTTCACCACCCCCGAAAGTACTTTTAAAGATTTACCTAGACAAATGATCTACTTTTGTCTCTCATAAATACTGGACACACTTATATGTGAAAATGTGTGTAAGGAAATCAACTTATTCATGAGCCTCTATATGAAAATAAACATTTTTATCTTTAAACTTACATACATTACAGACAATCATTGTTGACATGTTTAAATAATAGTTGATCAGCTTCTCGTATCGTGTTCACCTTCTTGACAACAGCCAGTAGCAACAGATCAGGTTACACAGGCGTATGCCATACACCTTAGAGGAAAATTAACCAGAGCCGAGCAGGATGTGAAAATTGTATCGTGACCCTCTGGCCTTTGAGTGTTTGATGTAATTCTAGACCTTTAACTCAAGGTTAATGAGATCTGGAAGTCACCCAGAACATCTCCAAGCCCAAGGCTCAGAGCACCGGACAGTGCCCTGAGACACAAAGGTAGCAGATTGGTTGAAAAGGTCTCTACTCCATAATCACTGGACCTGAACAACACCGGAGAAACTGGCAGGCATATCATATATGAGCAGCAGACCTGTCTGCCTGCCCCTGCCTGTCTAGCTGTACGTCTCAACAAGACCTGCAATCCATATCAATGTGTAGTTTCTCTGTTCATCTCCTTAAATACGGCCAACAAATGCGTCCTTTGAGCAAGAAGTAGTAGTGCACATCTCTGAACTAACAGAGCATAAAGGACGTGTTACTCAAAGGTGTTTTAAGTAGGAAGAAAGGGATTTAGAGGTGAGGTACTGTACATTATCCACAGCAGAGAACTCAAGAATTGGTGTAAAAATTGGTCCTGATTTGGAACATGCCGTGTCTTAACTATACATACTTGTATAGACTTGTACAAACTTGTACAAAGTACAAGTCTTTGTACAAGTCTTTGTACAAAGACTTGTACAGCTGTCTGTGCAACTGTCATACTTCAGTTTAAATAAGTTAGTGGTTCGATCAACCGGTACTCAGGGTCACAAGCATCTTTCACTTATGTTGTGGGTCAGAAGATAAAAGTTTGTCATTTGTACGTTCATGAATGCTATTGAGACTTTAGTTCCACATTCTGCTTCTGGTTTATGAAAAACAAAATGTGTATTAATGTGACTTCCAAGTTGCCACATGGTAAAAAAACATTCTGTAAAATTAGCATTACAACTTAAAAATCCCCAAAAGATCGCAAATAGGTACTTCGCAAGTACTTCACAAATGTGACGTCTATAAAATCTCATTTCATTCTACTCTACACAGTTGGTCTGTCTGGACTGATGCAAATTCATTCATCATGTCATGATGAATTAAACTAAAGAGTAAAATTGCATACATATTCTCTTAAAATATCTGCATTTAATACATTTATTATTACATCATTCCACTCAACATTGTCTCAGATATAGGCAGGATGCACTTTGAGCCTTTTTTGGTATGCAGCAGATGATGGTGGGTTCCTCTCCTGGCAGTCGCAGCGAAGAAGAACAATTCCAAGAGGAGCACAATTCTGCAGCATTTACTTGCAGATCCACATCAACAAATGTTGCAGAATAGTTCAGCTCTTGAAATCAAAGGCAGTGTGGTGAGGAGGCGATGCAGAGGATGAGAGATCATTGCAGAGATGGTGGCGTTACAAAAGCGAGATGCAGCCTGAAACTTAGTGAGCGTGTGAGAGAAAACAAAATGGAAGAAATGCTCTATTTTTAGTTTCATTCCAACACAAATATTACCGTCCTCAGAGCTCCCTTTTGAAATCTAGAAAGCAATCCAACTAAAGTCTTTATTGCTTTTTGCCTCTGCTGACACGATGTGTGTTTTACTCACACATACTGCGTCTGTGGCATGGTGAAATAGTAACCCCCCGTCTTTCTCTTTCCTCATGTGACATGCATTCATGTCCACTTCCAAACAATACAAGACCGACTGCCAGGAGCAGGGACGGCAGGGACCGACATAAATAAATATAACACGTACATCTGTGCTTTCACATTCATTTGCATTGCTTCTAGTTGTAATGCATTATGCACCACCTACTGACACTAGAGATGATGAAAAGTAACACATCCTTTTAAGCTCTGCTTAAAAAAGCAGCAGCAACGGCACTCTCAGATCCAAGTTTAATAGTTTCACATGTAATTAGAAAAAAAAAACACTCTCAAACACTTCAAAATGAAATAGCAATCCTCTCCTCTGCCTTCCCGTCCATTTCTCCTGCTCATCACACTTCCACACTCTCTTCATTAGCTGAATCAAGGAGTTCTATCTCTGATTTGCACTTGAGCATTAGTAGGCCTTTCTAACGCACCTCTGCTGAAGTGATGAGTGGTTGGTGATGCAGGAAAAGCAGCCGTCAGAGTGATAGTTTCAGCAAGGTGTTTATATCTATATCAGAAGCTACAAAATGTGAGATTTATTCCCCCTTCCTTGTTAAATCATAAGATAAATATCGTTATCAGCACTGTAGCATCATTAATCAGCATCAGACATCATCACTAGCTTGTCATTTGTTCACTGCTGTGACAGTAAATATTCAGCATTTCACTTGCGCAAAGGTTATGTTGTCAATCTGTCACGTATAAATGTCTGCACTCTGTGGCTCCATGCAGGGTAGTTTTGTGTAATGTCCCCATTTAATGGTCATAAAGCTTTCTTTGGATTGCTGGTTAGAAGCAGGGCGTTCTGTTGCTATCGGACAAAGAGGTAACTGTAGGTTTCTGGAAAGATCTGAACTGTACTACTCATAATGTGCAAACTATGCTTACATGCCACAATCATGCCAGGAAGAAAACACTTTAAATTATTTTTAGAAATTATGCCAAAAACATGGTGAAACACTGAAACATGATTATGCTTTAAAGGGGCATTATTGTGTAAAATCGACTTTCTTTAGCTTTATATCACATTATCATGTTATTCCCTCGTCAAAAACATGCCTGGAGTGTCGCCTTGATTCTTTCATGCATGTTTGAGGAATCCTTTAATCTCCATGGCAACCAGTCAGCTGTGAAAAAAGCCTGGGTGGACCTAGCAGCCCTCCTCTACGACTTCCCCATTTAGCTCCTTCAGACTAGTCAGCAGCAATTAGCAAATGCCTGGTGGAACTAAGCATCTGATTAGCTCATTATACGAGCTACTTCTCACCTTAGTAAAAATGATTTTAAAGGGTTAATAGAGGAGTGATGTGATGACTTCCTGTTGGAAAGACGCGGGTTTCTTAAAGAGACAGAGGCTCAATTTCAAGGTATTAAATTACAAAGTAAAATTTCTTTTAAGTTGTAATTTTATTTTCTGTTTTGTCGTTTATCTACCTGTGATGTGGTGATTGTTGTGAAACACTTTGGCTATAAATTGGCTATATAAATTAACTCTGACTTGACTTGATATTTATTATATACAGCATTTTTTATAACTGGAGGTAACATGGTTACTTGATTGTGCTATAAAATGCCAAGATGTGGCTGGAAAACACAATGTTGCCCTTTAAGCTACTAAAGACGACAAAAAGCATTTGGTTGGGAGTGAACTACGTAATTAAAACACTCCATCTAAGAAAGTTTCCCCCCTTGCAAATTTCTTCTATTTTGCTTTTTGTCAAATGTAAAAGAAATATAAATAACCAGAGTAAAAACTAAATAAAATGAGATCAACTATTTAAACTTCGTGGAAATATTCTTGCTAGAGCAGAGAGACGACTCCCCTTAAGAAAAGAACAGTCGATCAACACCAAGTAGAAAATCAAACCTTCAGGAAAAGACAGAGAATTATTCAGGAGTATACAGAAGCAACTTCAAGTCACGATTAGAGACAGGAAGGAGGTGTACAGGAAGAAGATGGAAAGCACGGTCCAGCAAACAACAATATAAGAGATGTGTGCTCAGGGATGAACAGGCTTCAAGCTGATCGCATAGATGAAAGTCTAGACAGAGCAAATGAACTGAACACATTCTTTTATCGGTTCACTTCAAGAAAAACCTGGGCACTTCAACATCAACCTGTGCACAGCAGCTCTGTTGGATTCTGCAGCACTTTATTTAGCCTCTGCCTGACCCAGTAGAAGGTTCCGGCCTGGTGAAAGACATCCTACATTTTTCCAGAAAGCTCACTCATCAGTCCTCAGTGCCTGTAGACTGTTTGTCCTGACATTATGAAGGTTCTGCAGGTTTGAAGTTGAAGACGCCATCAGAAACCTGCTTCAAAAAACTCAAAGCTGTTCTCTGATTTCTCCAGTGTATATAACACATTCCAGCCTGATTTGCTCTGCCAGAAACTGCAGAAGACACAGGCGGAGGTCTCGACGACCGCCTGAACCAATGACTACCTGACAAATGGATCATAGCTTGTGAGATTGGTGAACCGCTTTATGTCCTGGTGTAAAAACAATTGGCTTATCTTAACTGTGAACAAAAAAGGAGGTAAAAGATATTGCAATAAGTCTAACACTACATTGTGAGGAGTACAAATACCTTGATGTTCATCTGTTGCAAAAATGTTGCACATCTTGTATAAACCAGTTGTGTGGGAGCGGCAGTGGCTTAGGAGGGGTTCATCTTGTAACTGGTTATGGTTCAAACACCCATTCTGTTTGGCTTAAGTCGAGTTTATGTGTACAGCACATTTCAGCAGCAAGGCAGTTCAAGGTGCTTTACATAATAAAAGCACAAAAATCACAAAGCTATAAAGAAAACACCATGCAGTCAACAAACATTACATTTTGATGAGAGCCAACACCAAAACCATACACATCAAATATGTTGGTCTGTTTCTTTTATTACGGCACAAAAGCAATTCTTACGAGGCGGCTTTATATTCTTGGTTTAGTGGAACTCAGTGTTTCAGCTGTTTTGCAGTTTTCTGGAAGTTTGTTCTAGATTTGTGGTGCATAGAAGCTGATTGCTGATTCTTAGTCACTTTATCGCTATTTTGAAAAAATGGAAGTTCTTGATTTACTTCTCAAGCTCATCAGTCCAGAGTCAACTAAAGATATTTACTGTTTCTATTGATCCAGAAATCTATTCTCGCAATTTGAGAACTTATTTGACATTTACCGATTCAATGATGTAATGTGATATTTGTCTCCCAAACTCAGTGATCCTACTCACTCTGTTAGGAAAACATTAAAGTATAAACTCAGATTTTTAGCTTGAACTTTCAGATAAAAAGAGAAAGGAAGTCTCCATGAAAGATAAAAAGCAAATTTACAACCTGACATTGAACTGAAGATGAAAACACACAGAGGGGGGAGTAAGAGCCAGACTGTCTAACCGGCGCTAGATGGGAGAATTCAAGGGTGAACGTTTCTTACTCTGTATCAGTGACATTATCAGAGGCAAGGATCTTTTTATGAACTTTACAGAGCCCAGCCTCACTGATCCCTTTACAGCAGTGTTTATGGCAGCACAGACAGAGCACCGGGCAGAATGAACTAACAGAGCAGTAAACCTCTCAAAATCCATCAGTTAACTCAAATTGAGAGCCGGCTTTGTCTCTAAATCTTACTTTAGAGACAAAATGCAACCTATAACTGGCTTAAGAGTGGACAGTAAAGATTTGTTTATGTAGTCTGAGCTGGACTGCTCAGACAATCCTCTGACTGGCTCAAAGATAGTGCTGGCTATCTGCGAGGAAATCTCCAACATTTAGAAACAGCAGTAAATCTTTGCCAGAGGTGGTGGTTGTTTTATGGGCCTTACGAGCTTTTACCAGAGAAAAATATAGTTAGTGGAGCAACAAGTGAACCAATGAGCATGTTGCTCATGATGGTTTAGGGTTTTTTTTTACACTGTGGACAGGAGGAAAGAAATCTTATTATAATGCATAGCAGAATATGCAAAACAAAAGTTCTACACCTCTGGAAAATATTAAGACACCACTAAAAATGATCAGTTTCTCAGATTTCACCTTTTACATGTATACATTTGAGTAAAATGAACGTTGTTCTTTTATTCTATCTACTACTGATAACATCTCTCTGAAATTCCAAGCAAAAATGTTGTATTTATTTACAGAAAATGAGAAATGGTGAAAATAACGAAAAACCTGCAGTGCTTTCAGACCTCAAATAATGCAAAGAAAACAAGTTAATATTCAGGAAGGGTTCAGAATCAATATTTGGTGGAATAACCAAGAGGTTTTCAATGGGGTTCAGTGCAGTGGGCTGCTAAGTGTTTTCCAAAGCTGCATATTCTTACTTAGGCTGGTTCCACAACAAAATTCCTAAAGGTTTAAGGATAAGCATGTCCAATTATTGTACTTAAAAAAAGTTTGAAAATGTGTCAAAATTAAAAAGTTGTATTTCTTTCAAAGCTTCATTTCATTCTAAACTGACTTTGTTTCTTAGAAAGAAAGCAGCTGAACCTTTTATTTTTTAAACTGTCAGATTGTCTTGAATTATAACAGATACATAAACATCTAACGCTAGGAATGGATAATTTTCTATGGTGAGAGCTAGTATGAAATGTTAGAAAAGCTTTGCAGTCACGATTGTAAAAATGATAAAATAATGAAGCATTTGTGATATTTCTTTTATTTTCTCATGTTCCAACCACAATCAGTTTATCAGCCCATCAATTCTAACTTGCTTATCTGTCCAAGCCAAAGAAAATAATTCCCACAGCATGATGCTGCCACTATCACGGCAACACATTTAGACAAAAATGTTGCCTTCAGTTTCTTTACATTCTTCTAAAAAGTACAGATTTGACGAGTTCACGATAGCTGTAGCTTCTCCACAGATGCCACCTTGGCTGGTTTTGTGGGTTTGCCATTCTGCTTCTTTTTAATTTTTTGATGAAAAATTGAGCTGATATCTGAAAAGCTTTGGATTTGTTTTACAGCCTCGCCCTGATTTAAACCTCTCCACAACTTTATTGCTGATCTAGTCTGTTCCTTGCTCTTGCAGTGGAGAGTTGAAATTAATTTAGTGAAATATTCTAATATTGTATCTTAGCTACAGTGGTATATAGCAGCATTTCGCTTTAGATTTAATATCTGACCTTTAATAGGTTCTTCACATCAGAAGTTATGAGCATATCAGCTTTTTATCTCATCCATATCCTCTGACCCATCTGCTTGTTGCTGTGTTTTAGTCTCTCTACACAGATTAGATAGAAGGTGTTGTGATCGGTCGGGTGTGATTTATGTTTTTTTATCTATAAATATGAGGGAAAGCTGTTTCTTATTGTTGTAATTATTACTTGTGCTTATGTGGACTCTAAGTTGCTATTTACTCTCCATGATGTTTCTTCTTTACTAATGTTTTCTCACTGTAGTCAGCCTTCATAAAGTAACTGTTTTCATACGAGAGTAAATTGACTAATTACTAGTAAGGAGACTTTATAAGCAAATTGGTGGATGGTATTTCATTTAAGGGTATCAAATTTCAGGACTTATTGGCAATGCAGTTTGAAAACCACACATCCGCTTATTTTCACTTCACAATGGTGCAGTAACTCGTGGCGTCTGTCAATTACAGATATGTTCGTGGTTGTAAATGTGAGAAAATGTAAAATTGTTAAGAGGGTGTGAATACCTCTGTAAGACAAAGTGTATTCATAAAATTAAATAACTGCTTTTTTTTATTTTCAGCCATTGACGAGTCAAAGTTTCAATTCAACATTTCATTTTTAGGCATCATCAGCATTTTATTTATTTGATGACATTTAGGCTCTAGGAGCAGAAACTCAGAGTAAAGCCATCTGTTATCCATTATTTTATTTTTGTGACATCACTGCAGCTGGATCCAGTGGAGTATTTATTTGAATGTGAGTTCATTGAAAGCAGATTGTTTTGATGCTGGGTGTTTTATGATATCACTTCAAGATTGGCTTGTTATTTAATCTCAACATTTACATAACGGCAAATTGGAAATTAAAGCTGCATTTACTAAAAATTAGATTTTCCTGTACCCTTACCGACTTGGGTTTCATACCCTCGTCAACAGCTTCCTGTACAATCTTGTTTAACAATTTTCACAGTTTGATTGTGTGAATCCCTCAAAGCCGTATCTCTGCCTGTTTGGAAAAGAGAAAGTGTTTATGTTTTAACACACAGAGGCTATATGTATTTATTATAAAGGTGTATGATGATTAGCGTTAAACTTTTCCCTCCCTGTGTGCCTTGCTTCCGCTTGATTGATGCCGACTGTGGTTTTAACACGCTGCTAAATTAACAGCAAATCGTCTGTAGAAGAGGTCGCATTAGCATAAGCGCCTTCTTGTGGAAGATAAACAACGGCAAATATCTTTTCAAAAAGTGTGGAAACAAAAGAGGGAGATAACAACACGGCAGTGCTTTAGAAGCATCAGGCACATAATGAAGGTGGAGCGAAATTAAAATGGCTCAGTCAACTTAAATGCCTCGGATGATTGTCGACACGTTGTTCTTCTTTAGAGAGCTCACTATTTCAGGCCAACTGAATGAAGTGGATGCATAGAAGAACATTTCTAAGATGCATCGGGAGCATGAGTATACTCACCAATGCTTGAAAATTAAATGCCAGGAGCAGACATGGAAAGCTTTCTGCTTTCCGTTGGGAAACGTCTTCTAAGCATCAATAGAGCCCAATAGAAAAGATAAAAATACTTTATTTTTTTGATAGTTCTTTCTACAAAGGCAAAATTCGAAGTGACTTCATTATGAATTTTGTAATACAACTATAAGGATTGCAAATACACAAATAGATAAACCTTTTGCACCCAAAAATACATGATGGCATAAAAATATAGTCAAAAAGGCGAACGGAAAAAGGAGAGTGAAGGACAAGGTGCATGAATTGCTTCTATTAAATTTGGTCCATTTCTTGTTTCATATTCTCATACAGAACTCAAGGCAAACTGACACCAGCAAAAAACGTTATGAATAAATAACAGAAAAGCAACAATTACTGAGCAAGAGACTATATTTGTTGGCTGTAATGGGAAGACGTCTGCAGGCCTCTTCATGACCCATTTTCTGATGAAGTCAGCAAAGAGTTATTTTCCCAACTGAGGCATTCCAGAACTGTGAATACATTGATGAATCTTCATCACCTGGTAGTTAGGCAGTCACTAATGAATGGAAAATTAAATAAACAAAGAAAAATGAGATGGCAGAAAAAAATTAACCAAGTCTATCCTGTTAGCATGGTCTTAAACTCTTCTTTTCAACTTGTGCAGCAGACAAAGCAGTTATGACACACATGTAGTGTGACAATGTTTTACAAAATTAGCCTAATTGCTTCAAATTTACACTAGTGGAAAAAAATATGTTTAGATAGACAATTATGTGGTAAGATGAGGAACAGTGTCATAGTCATTCATAGTATACCAAGTTATGTCCCAGGTAGCCAAAACAAAACAAAACAAAAAACTGTAGTAGACATTTTAGATGTTGGTCAAAAATGTACAACCTAGTCCTATTGCTGAAACAAGTAAAGGAAAAAAAAGGAAAATCATTGAACCCATTCATTAAAGGGTTGAATAATGGAGCTGAAATGCTGAAATTTATATTATTTTTGCCTTATTTGATCATACTTCCTGTTCGTCAAATGTTGATGATGATAATTAAGATTATATGTTTTGATTCAATAGATATTTTACGCTGAATAACAAGAAAACTAAAACTTTAAACCTTAATTAATGTGCATTGACAAAACATTCTGGACTGTCACTGCTGCACATTCAGGGAGTAGAGAGTATATGCACACTGTTGCATATGCAATGGATTCCTTTCAGCCCCTTAGTCACCATAACAAAAACTGTAAAGCTAAGCGTGTCGATGGTCTATCACTAAGAAATCTCAGGATCCTGGTGTCTGCAGTTCCATGAAGCATAATTGGGATTTCAAGTCTCCTTTCCTGTTATTTAGAGGTTCCAAAGCTGAAACTAAAGTAACCTTTTACCCCCAGTGTCAGTATCTAGAAGATAATGGGAGGTTTACTTTTCATATATACATTGTTCTCCTGAGAAAGGTTAGATTGTTCAACAAAAACAAAAACTATGAAAAGAAATTCACAAACACACAAAAAGTAATCCCTATTCTTTGAAGCAGCAAACAACAATTAATGTCCTCTTTTTTTCTCCTGAAATGTAGCCGTTAGAGACCCATAAATTTCAATCGTTTTCAGGTCATGGATAGCAGGCACCTCCTTTTTGGTCCAGTATTAAATAAACATTTTTTTAACAAAGGACAGGGAACACTCCAAATGCAGTCATTTGGGATGATAGAGAGGGGCTTCATGGGACTAGTGGGGAACATTTCCCAGTAATTAGGGAAGAATGAGGGCAATTGAAACACAAGCTTCTCTTGTTAACGATCTGCAGACAACACAGTCTGCACAACGGCTTAAATCCCACACACATTTTCAAACTGACAAATGCTTTGTCACATTGTTTCAGATCAGTTACCCCAGCACTTAGTGCAAATCAAAACTGGTTTCATCAAGTGACAGGAACAGGAGATTGAATCTTCCCTTCTTTCAAAGTCAGTGTGCCAGTCAATTGACCAAATCGTGTACAGCAACAGAGTAAGACAGAATTTGTTTCACCGCATTCAAAACATATAAGATGTTCAGCATTACACTCTTTACAGAGCATTGTAAAAGCTAACCTTACTGTGTTGCTAAGTATTAAAACAGGTAGGCTGAGCAACTTGCCTTTTACAGGGTTTTAGAAAGTAAAATGTAAAGAGACATTAAAGTTAAGCATGTGTAGGTGGCGCTTATCTCAAAGCAAATACAAAAGAAGATTCTCACAATACCCACGATAGGTTTCCACCTTACAGCACAAACGTAAGGGGATTATCTGCACCCGCCCGTGACTTGACACCATCAACGGTGAATAAGGGACAGGTTCCATCACACAAAATGTGAGCCGAATTGCAGTTAAAAATGCGCTCATGCAATCAAATGTGTTCCTGAAGTGTTAATGAGAAGTAAGGGAAAGCTTCTTAAAAGATCTGCTCTGACTCAAAATAGCCTGTTGGGGAAAGACCGAAGAAAACAAGTGCTGGTGTTTGTGTGTGAGAAGAGAACGTAAAGAGCAAGGATGGGAATCCAAATTGGATCCAATGATAATGTTGGAATTAAGTGATACATTTCCCTCTTAGTCCTGGGAAGGGAGGTGGAGGAGTAAAATGTGAAAGATATACCAATGACACCATAGGTTTTCAATTTATTGGCAAGAGCTGGTTTGAGTTTTTATTGAAGAGCTCTAAAAGAGATTTCTTAATTTTTTTAAAAAACTTTTGCCTATTTCAGTTGAGTTCAGACTTGTGGCCCATGACAGCTTTATTCATGACCATTAATTTCTATAATCGGAATCAAGTAAAAAGAGTTAAAAAAAACAAGGTGAGCGACTGAAAGTTGCAAAAGAATCACTGTTTCGAATGCTGAACTTGAACAGGAATGCACAACGTCCACTCAAGACAAAAGTAATTAAAAGTAATTTAATTTTCACATTTTAAATTAAAATTCAAACAGGATATTTATATGGCAACAAAAAAAAAAAATTGTCTGACAGCAGTGGTTTGGAGTCCTAGCAAAATGGCACTTTCACAAGGGATGTGAAAGCTGTCCAGCGCACATTCATTATTTAAAGTTCTAGTTACTTTTTGACACAAAAACTGTAATTGGAAAGATTAAAATTCTGGGAGCATTCAGGTAGATGTAGTACTTTCTGTACGGGTCTGACCCGTATTGTTATATGAAACAAAAACATGTACCTGGCAACAGCCCTGTCAGTAGTAAAGCCTACTTTGCACTAGCAAGCTGTCTCACTTTTTTCCACATAACTACAGGATTTGGCTTCATCCATCAGAGTTTAACTACTAATGCAATGGAGTAGTAACATAATGTAAAACCACTCAAAGTCAAAGGTAGGGTCCATCAGACACCAAGGATCCAGAGACGTCATCATCCATATGGTATGCAGTTATTGCTTATAGGAGTTTTATGCCTGCAAAAGCTTTTTTACTGTCAAAAACTGCCTTTAAAGCATCTTTTTGTGATGCGAGAGTCCTTACATTTTTAAATTAATCTGGTATTGGTTGTTTTTTCATACAGGTCAATCAGTTCTTTACTCACACAGTTTGTGTGTTTAAACTTCAAAATGATGTCAAACTTGTTCCAACAGAAAGTGACTGTGAATGATAACTATTGACATTTATTATAGAGCTTCATGCTGACTCAGGTTAGTTTGTAAAGGAGCACAAAGGAGTAAAAAAACATTATTCCGTAGATATTTTCTATCAAATTTTCCAACCAGCTATTCCAACAGATGAATAAAAATACCGCCTGTGCTTACCAACATATTTAAGCTGACGTGTACTAATGTACGTGTTAAAATCAGTGTTTAGTGCTGCCACTCTCAAGTGGTTGTTGTGGGCTTGACTTGATCTAATATATTGCTTATGGCTGTGAGGGTCCTTTGTTATCTTTTCAGCGGCTGTCATGCTTGTGTGATAACACATAACAGCCGACAACACAAGGGTTTGTTGAGTGTCATTGATTTTATGTGCTTCTCACTCAAGCGCCCATGTAGTCCTGCAGTCAGGACCTACAAGAGGGAAAATTATAAACATCTCAGCTGCTTTTTCAGCCATTTCTTTAGGTAGAAAAAAATGACAGCACAAAACAAAAAGGATTGAGCCAGCCATTTTTTTATTTTATTTTTACACGTTTTCAAGGAGCTGGAGTTCTTGCCAATTGTCTAAGTGATAATGTAAATGGATTTTTTAAGATGTTGTTTGGGACTGAGGCTTTTAAAAGTCAAAGCAGTATGTTTTAGAGGACTATAATTTATGGTGGCATTTGATTAAAAAATTTAATATTTAAATTTTTCAGCTGTCTTAAATGCAGAATCTTAGAATTACTTAGTCACAATTTATTTAATTTTAATCTAGAACTATGTTGACAAAATAACCTTTTTTTGCTGCTAAACTATTGAATAAGTGTTCAATGACAAAATATTTAATGTTTCTTTAGTCATTTAGGTTATAAAACATCAGATTGATGCAAAGTGTTACAATGGCCAGTCGGCTTTCAAGTGTTTCATGAATTCCTGATCATTCAAGGAACTTATTTGAAAAAAATGCTTGTTTAGAAATGTGGGCTGTGAGCGTTGAGAGTTGGTTACGTCTGTGCTCGTTGAAATATGTCTTGAGATGGTATTTCAGGGTTGAATAACTTCAGTAATAAGCCAACTCCCTTTTGTAAAATTTGCACACAACAATAGTCTTATCTGGCGTCACGTCAGATTCATAGGCAAACCAGAAACAAAAAACAAAGGGTCCGCGCCTCGGGAATGTAAAAGTTAACGCACTAAATCTGATGAAATCAACATATCAAAATCAACATGTTAAATTCACAGACCAAAATGTAATAAATAAATAACCTGATTCATAACATGCAAAAAATGTGCCATGTAAAAAATAAAAATAAAAATCAGCTATAGTATGTTGGATCTTTTGTATCCTGTTTTTGGTTAATTTGTTTTCCTATTTTTCTAACAAAAAATGCATTATTTGTTTAGGCATAAAATAACTTTTCTGTCCTCTGCTTGTCCACAATGCTTTTGTTTCTACAGACCACAATATATAAGAAATTCTTGTAGAACGATACATATGAGGGAAATTTTTGCAGTATACATCATAATGTTTAAACAATAATGTATCACATAATCTACTTAATTTTGTTTAAGACACACAGGACTAGGGGACATTTATAATACAGTAAGAGTAGTAAAACTACCACTTAGTAAATGTGGATGTTATATTTTCTAGTCTGCTCTTCATGGAGCAATATAAACACAAGAAGGTAAGAAGAAAACATTAGCTAGCTAATTAGTCAGGCTATCTGTTTCAGTACCAAGCTAGCAGTTAAGTTTCTCAGGAGACATGTCACTAATATCTTGCTCACTCTAATTTGAAAACCGCGTTACCCCAATACAATTCATGATTGTTCGTTTGCAGACATTTATTGTCCCTGTTCGTTGCAGCCAGAAATCTTTTCAAACAGCTGATTTGTTCTTTTGATTTCTGACAGAAAGTTGGCACTGCACTGCATTCAGCCAGGAAAAACTCTGGTCCCTCCAGCACTTTCTGTGGGCTCTTATTAAAACGTCTTTAAGTTGTAGTAATGGAAAGACAGTTTTGAGACTGCAACTGTTTAAAACCTCAGTAGACCGTCATAAGACAGAAAAAGCAACACAAAAATTAGGAGAAAATCCTCTTTAGTCTACAGAGAAACATTTCTGTACTATTGGTTGAATGAATAATTTATAGGTGGTTTGAAATAATGACAGAACATTAAAGTTTCCTGACTGTGGTGAAGAAGAATCAATTAGTTTGCTTGCAACAAACTGAGGATGTGTTGTCATACTTAAAAATTTTTTTTATATATATATATATCCAGATCCAGAACTCTGCTTATGTCATTTCAAGCAAGAAAGCTGGTGATCTGTCAATTAGATTCTTACAAAAAGAATCAGCAACATGCCTCCAGCTATATCTGTGCATGCTTTGATCTGACAGTGTGCCAGTATGTAGCTTTGGCACATTTCAAAATAACTAAAATTATTTTTTAAACCGAAGATGTTTTCCTATGTTTGTTAGAATCTGCTATGAAACACAGCATGATTATCTACAAAGTTTCAAGTTACTTTGTAAAAATACCAAGCCAGAGTAAATACCTAGTGATCCGCTGTTAGCAGACTGCACTAATTTGTGGCCATGCAATTCTCCCGAGGCACACACACCTATACAGACACCAGCAAGGACTATATCCTTTTCAGCTTCCAATTTCCTGATCTATAAAGAATAAACGCTTTTAATAAGGTTGACATTACACTGGGATAATCCCACTCGCTCATGCACCGACACACAACCAATTCCATTTCCACCTCCTCAGCTGTTTTTTTTCCTGCGCTACAAAAGCCCATTTAAAGAAAAGGAGACCTGGGCACAAAACGAGGCCTCAAATATCAATTACCACCGATAGAAGGGAGGAAAAATAGCTGATGGATGCCACATTTCCTCAAATCCTGGGCAATTCTTTTCATTTCAGTTTAATATGTTTTTCTATTATGGAGCGATAACAGCATACGATGAAGAAAAATTAATCCTGACTGGTCTAAAGCAGAAATAACTGTGGAAAAAAAAGCTGTTGCCCTCGAGTCATTTCAGATGGTGAATATTTGTGAGAGCATTAATGTATTTCTGTATCTTCAGAGCTGAGAAAAACATATATAATTACTTTGTCGCGTGTAAATTTCATGTTATATAAGATTTTGTTTGTCTGCTGTGCAAAATTCATTAATTTGAGAGCACACAGATTAATATAAATAGTTGATTAAAATACAATCGTGTCAGAAGAATGTTATTTTTATTCTTTGCAGTGAAGATAAGCAAACAGCTAACTAGTATAAAAAGTTCTAAATAAGCCGTCTTCATAAAGGTACTGTAAAAATACTTAAAAGTTTTGTCACTTTAATATTGTATATTAAACTAATTAGAATTTCTTAGAAATAGAATACATAGAAAATTCAGTTTTCAAATAAATGTCTCATTTATTACAGAAATCATCCCAACCTTGTAATTTATGAGTGATTGGTGCGAGACCTGAGGAATCAACTAAAACCGATCAGACAATCTGAATTAGGGTGTCAATATTTATTATTGCCAGATTTGGCAAACAGTTGATGAGAGTTCTTATTGTCAAACATGAAGCAGCTAAGTTACTTTTTCATATATAGCCATACTTTTTCTCTGAATAACTAAAATCAGTAAACAAAATAAGTGCAAAATAATAAGGCGTGGAACGTAATCGACATATGTGATTAAGTTTATATTAAAATTATGTGTGTGTGTGCGTGTGTGTGTGTGCGCCTTGTGTTTCTCAGTCATGTTTCGTTCCAGCCATTGGTTCACTCTGTCTGATCTGTACTTTCAAAAAGAATATAAATAAATAAAAACATCTTCTTCACTGTCAAATAGGCCCGGTCCGAAATGTGTTTGGATGTTTTCAAAAGCCCACTTGGTCCAAAGTACAAGAGTACTTCAAGTTAGGCGATGACAAATGGGGGGTTTGGAAGCTCAAAGTTTTCCTTGATGCAGCTTAGCAACACAAACGCGATGCATGATGGGCAAGTCAAGAGACGACGCACAGGGACTACTGATGAGGTGAAGAAAAAGCAACAAGAAGTTTTCAGTCTGCTGAAGTTTGGTATATCTGTGTGCTATGTTTCTAACAATTAGACACAGATTTGTTTGAATGACTCTTTCACTGTTTAATATGAAGCTGATCAAATTAAAAGTCTAACTATTGAAATGTCATAAATACTTTAGATGAAAGCTTGTAGGTGAAAAGTTAATATTGGCATTCTTAACAGGTTTTTGGTTATTTGTCGAACTTTATTTCAGACTGTTCTGTAATGAACTCTGCAGAAAATCATCAATGACAGAACATGCACCATGCAGCAGGATTTGGAAGTTATAATAACTCCTTGCAGCAGGTTCAGGCTGTTCTCACAATTCTTTATGGCAGACAAAAACATTTTCTACTTGTATATCTCCAGGCAGGAATGTAGTTATTTTTTGACAAGAACTCTATTAATAGAGAAATTGTTTGTTTGTAATACAAATTAAGAAAATCTAACAATAAAATTGTTTATGACTATTTAATTACACTTTAATAAAATGCTGAATGAGTTATGTAATGTAATTCCGAAATCTTAAAGTTTTGGGGCCCTCCTGAGGTGTTTTTTTATAATAAAGAAAATATATTAACTAGCAGGAAAGCTGTGAACTTTGCACTCTCTGGTCTGTACAATAGGGATTTAACAATGCTAACCCCCGCACAGAAACAGGCATTCACAGCTGTTACGTCAGTAAATAGATGTTCACTTTTGTGCTTCTATAAGTAAAAATAATCAGCCTCTATAACACATAAAAAATTCAGTGGGATCAATATTCCTACCCAATACAAATGTGAATTCAAATGTATTTCCATATGATTGCGGTGCATCATCATCATCTAGTCCTTTGAGTTTACTGCTGAGGAGGAAATTCATGACAAATTTCATCCACTATGGTGAAGAAAGAGTGAAATGCTGAGCCAAAATTGTTTATTGATTGTGCTGCACTACAATCCAAACCTTTTGTGTTTCATTTTTGTTGGTTTATTGGAGAAAAAAGTTGGAGTGATTGCAAGTGTGAGAATAAGTGTTAAGAAAATTCCCACCTCAAGAGAATGGCCTTTACATGCGTCTGGTCTCTCTATTAAACGCAAACGGTGTCCTTGCCTCATGGCTAATTTTCTATTAGACTAAAAAGTAAATATTTCAAGGAATTAATCACTTCTTACTGTATTAGCTTTAAACTCTGCGTTTCTCTGAAGGTGGTTTAGAGTCAGCATGCAGCTTAGGCTTTTACAAATCACACTTTTGTCCCCAGTTAGCATAATTTGTTTAGTGTTATTGCATTCGCATGGAACAGGGGGCGTTAAATGCGTTATTGCTTTTTAACTGAACACAGTGGGTATACAAATGCGCTCTACATAATCAATAAATCATATCTGAACAAATCAACTCCCTGCCAGCTGGAAAATGAAGCAAAGAGTCTGCATGAAGGAATGAATGATGTGCGTATTTGTGTTTGAACGGGTAACATCTTACTAGTGGTGATGCATAAAATCATAAATTATGTGAAACAAAATCATTACAGTATTTCTTTGTAATGTTTATTCATCTTTACCTAAAGGGAGAGCTTCTTGTGTCAAAAAAATGACCGAGGAAAGCTGGTGAAACTCATAAATGATGGAAATAATATTTGTTAATAGCAGCTCTAGACCTTCTCATTGTTGGTTGCATGCTCTTCTCCTCCCTCACTGTGGGTGGTAAAGTTAGTTGGTCCACTTTGTAAAAGCTCCCTGCAGATTGCTAATCATGTTGACCGCCAGCTACCAAATTAAAGCTGTCACTGCCGCAGCTGGATGCTGGTGGTCCAAGCAACGCGGCTTCCAATGGATAAATGGATCCACCACATGGGGCATTTCCTGTTGCAGTATATCCTACAGGCACTGTGGCTATGCGAGCATGTTGAATATTAAAAATAAATAAATAAAAATGTATTTGTAATTTTAGAAAGTAATGTCAAATTTACACATCAGTCTTGTCAGCTGCTTCATGGAGTTTAGCCAACAAATTACCCACTGCTTTTAATCTAAATTAACAAGAAAAACCACAGAAAAAAAAGCACATCACACTGTCTAAAACAGAGGTTCCCAAACTGTGGGGCGCGCCCCCTAGGGGGGGCACCGTGTCATGAACACTGTATGTGCTGGGTTTTTACCTTAGAATGGCCAACTCTCTGTTATTCCTATGTCAATTTGATACAGTAGAGGCATCCAAACTTTTCATATTTGTGTCCTCTGTCACTTTTATCAGCAGTTAAAACTGTTTAATTCGTTGTTAATATGATGTAACCTGTTTTTCCGAGCCGCCTTTAAACGCAACATGAGTGCTACGACGCTCGCGCCGAGTTTACACCTGTGAAGGAGACCTGCTGCTGCTGGGCGGCGCTACTTAGGTTTGTGTTAGAATCACGGCAGCAAACCAGCAAAACGCAAAGAACTTTTCACAGTTTTTCCCTCCAAACTAACCGACTGAGTTGAGTGAAGCTGTTGGATGCAGGTAATGTTAGCTAAAAGATGACTTAACAAGTACCTTATAAGCTACCGATGTTGGTGTCTATTTTCAGCTACGTACATTCACCACTGGGGGGGGCGCAGAAGAAAAAGTTTGGGAACCACTGGTCTAAAAAGTACAAACAGCTCTGGAAAAAAGAAGAGATTGAAAACTTCATTATGGTTATTCCTCCGAGTATTGATCTCTTCCTGAGTTAAAACATTAGTATTGGTGTTTCAAATGAATATGAACTTGACTTCTTTGCATTATTTGAGCTCTGAAAGCACTGTCTTTTTTGATATTTTGACCATTTCTCATTTTCTGCAAATACAAAATTTTTGCTTGGAACTTCAGAGACATGTTTCCAGTAGTTCATAGAAAAAAAGAACAATGTTCATTTTACTCAAACATATACCTGTAAAAAGTAAAATCAGAGAAACTCCTAATTTTAAGTGATCTCTTATTTTTTTCCAGAGCTGTATAAGTCCAGTAAATATTTAAAGTAATGGAAACAAACATAAATAAATCACATAAACACCATGCCATATTTTCCAAAGCAGATTCATATTTTTTAAGAACTGCTTTGAACAAAAAAAATCATTAGCTGCCTCTCTTTTAGGAAGAGAATGGGAAAGAATATCCTGCATTGATGATCTTAGTACAAAAAGGAACTACTCCATCTTTTTTTCCTACTAATAAGTGTCCACCAACAGGAAAAAAAAAAAAAAGATGGAGTAATTTATTTTTGCACAAAGATCATCAATGCAGGAACATGGGTGAGCTCAGTAGATAAGTTAACATGAGTTTATTTGATTTCCCAAAAAAGAGGACAGTTGCTCCAGTCCTGAAACACATGTGGTATTTGTTCAGGCATGTCACAAAAACAGTGATGCAGTGAAGGATTATGGGATGTTAAACTGAAGCAGAGAAGCAATGTTGGCGGTGTGGTCAGTTTTGTATGGTGCTGAAAGTGTAGGGAAATGTATCCTGGTAATTTTCGGTAAATACTGCCACAACGGCAGCATTAACATTGGATATCAATGTCTAAGCTCTACTGCAGCTTAGAAAATTACACTGTAATAGTTCACTTTCTATGTCAACCTGGACCAAAAAAAACAACAAAAAGTACACAAAAAAATGAATAAGAAATTATATTCCAGAAACGTCGGACTAACACAAGCCATTTCCTCGTTGTGATGACTTGCTTTGATTAATAATTAAGAGCAGAATCAGAAAATGTTTTCTTTGGAGTTTCAACTAGAGTGGACAAAACTTTCTAACAGATCTGTCTTTTTAAAGTCATAGTTATTAATCAACAGTGTTATGGTGCCCTCAGGTCTCAGACGGAGGGAGAGCAGAGCTTCAGCTGAGTGGGTCACTGGACAGACTTACTGATCTCCCACACTGCTGTAAGGGTTCACTTATACATGGGACACTCAGATCTTTGTTACATCAAATGCACAAATGACCAAATTCTATAATGCTCTATGTTTTCATAACTCAAATTCCACGATTCTGCCGGCATTTTTCGCATCATGGCCAGAGTCAGAATTGATGTGCGCTGTCTGCTCCAGATCCAGACGGGAGTCCGTACTTTGAGAAAGGCTGACATATAGATTAAAAAGCAGTGAACCTAGAAGTGACCCTTAGAAGAGAGAGTGATATCACAGGATAGTAAAATTTCAATCTCTGTTCCTAACATTGAACTTTAAAAAGAGTCCAAAAATAAAATGCTAAAAAACTTGAGTATCAAAAATGTCAATGGAGATGACAAATAGAGGGAGATATACTGTATATTGAACTTTGCACAAGTGGATGCTGCAGTTTAGGTTAAGTTAGGTTCGCAATAATGCAACTGTGATGCAGTTTAAATCCCGCGTAATAAACTTCAGTACAGTCACAAAGCTCTTGGGCAAGGTAGTCCCTCAAGCAGCCACACAGTGTATCAAAATAAGCATATTGAAATCATTTAAAAGTTGTTGAATGTGCAGCTTTCCGACAAGTTCAGTGAGCCAAAAAGCTCCCTTGAGCCAGCTCCTGTCTCCACAACAGAGAAAAAAAAAAACTGAAAGGTTTCATTATAACAGCTGAGAGGCTCTTCTCTATATCATGGAGTAGTTATCGGGGAAATGCTCCACCTCTGAATAAAATGCAAATGTACAACAACATGGCTCTGTAAGGGGATTTAATTAAGTACATATCTGTTTATTTCCCTTGCAATTAAACCCCAGCGGAGTCCTCCAGCAGTTCAAACATATTAGAAAAATGCCTGTGTCAGAAGATGATGCCGCAGCCCATTAGCCTATCCACAGGCACACAGAGGGCATGGAGAAGAATAAATATTAGATAACATTTTCTATCTGTTTTGGCTGTTTTAGTTGCCACTCCACCTGTTTTTTTTTATCTTAAACTCCAACTGTTAGTTGCTTTGAAATGTTAAGGAAACTACATGCAGACATGCACGGTGTCCATATATCAAACTCTCCACCCACACAGCAAATAAAGGGTCCCAGGTTATCTTCCCTTCCGTCTTCCTGCTAAAACCTTACTTAATGACAGAACCAGTGAGAGAAAGATTTTAATTAGTCGGCAGAGGAAACTTCATTAAATCTCTCCGCTGGCCTCTCCTGTCCTGCCAGGCTATGCCTTGATGCAAAATGCTCACTGCTATTAGGTAAGTCTCTGCAGTGACAGATGCATCAGAAGAGCATTTCACTCACTTTCACGCTGCCATTAGCATAGACATTTTATGGGCTGTTTAAAGACTTTCTTCTTTTCAGTAGTGATATAGAAACTTATATGCTTTTTACTTTTAATTAAAGCTGGATAATTTGTATTTGGAAGAGTAAATTAAAAAGTACTTTTTTTTCAAAATGTTATTGTTAATGCTCGCGATTTCAGTCAATCCATGAAGCACAATAGACACAAAAGTTGAAAAACAAGTAGAAAGTTGCAGCCTATATTTGTTTCAGTGTTCAATTAGATAGAAAGTTCAGCAAGAAATCAAAAGAAGATGAGCTGGAGAAGGAGCCTGAGGAGTTTGAAAGGAAAGATTAGAAATAGCCACAGAAGGAAATAGGCATGAGTGTAATTTTGCTCCCATATGTGCTCCGGGATAAATTTGATCCCATCTCCCGCCACTTTCTTTTTCGTGCTTCTATAGACAGCTAAAACACCTCCCACGTGTCTCAAAGGAACAAAACTACACTCATCCTCTTTTTCCTCCACGCACATCCAGTCTCTTCTTTATTCTTCCACCAACCATCTTAGTGTATCACTTTATCCCTTCTTCAAAGCTCCCAAGACACGCATGTCACAGGCAAAAAGTGAAATGAGAAATTCCCATTGCCACCTAATTGCACGGCCAAATCGATCCGGTAATAGATTCCTTCTCTCCGACATCCAGTCTCACTGACAAGACTATCAGGCAGACAAATCAGAGATAGAGAGTGTTTCTGTGTGGTGTGTTTGTGTTGAAGGCTATTTGGTCATCAACATGGCAGGAACCTGATGGTCTGAAATCTGTGGAATTGCAACAACAAACCCCCCCCCACCTCACTAAAACCCAAATATTGACTTTGCAGTATGGGATTTTACCTTATTTTTCCGTACAGTCGTGTCGTTCCTTTTTTTTTTTCATATTTGTTAAATTACCGCACTTCCAAACATCAAATCAATTTAAATATTAGTAAAAAAACCCAAGTAAACCCAAATTGCAGTTTTTAAATGAAGGTGTTTATTATTACGTGATAAAAAATCCAAACGCTGTGGCTTCTCATTGTTGAGAAACCTAAACCTAATAACTGGTTGAGCCATTCCTAGCAGCAACAACTGCAATCAATACTGCGATAATTTGCATGTAGTGTTTTAGAGCGCTGCAAAGGAATTTTGGCTCTCTCATCTTTGCAGAGTTGTAATTCATTTCACACAAAAGTTGCTGTCACAATGTTTTCCTTCTTGCACTGTATGTTGTGAGTGTCCAAATGTGAGAAAATCAAGAGCATTTTGTGGAACATTAAGTCATTACATTGTATCTGAATGAATAGTGTATAAAGATCTCAGTGCTCCATTTTGTCAGGACAGGGTACTTTACTTTTACTGTTGCATAACTACTGCAATTGTATTTGTATTACATGATTAATTTATAATCTAGGCTTACATTACTGTCCATTACTCCCTGAGCGCCCCCTAGTGGTCAAACAACTAAAAGTAATTGGTGAGTTTGTTTTCAGTTAGTCACTCAAGCAATTGGCATGCAGAGGTGAGTCAAACATCATTAGTGTAGGAAGAAAACTGGAATAGTTTTGCAACTTTATCAGAACACTGCAGTCTTATTCCTAGCTGCATAGTGCGTGGTTGTGATGCTTATGTTTTATTGACATGTAGGGATGCACCGATTGCAGTTTTCTGGCCAATAACCAATCTTTTCAAAAGCCTGACCTGCCAATTCAGATTTAGTCCGATACCAATTGTTTTTTGTCTAAGATTTTGCTCAAGATAGCAAGAAAGTTGCTGAATTGGAAACAGTGGGGAAGCTATTGCTAGCTGCAAACATTCAGACATGACCTGGTGGGCCGGTCTAACAGTCACACCGTTCTAATGGGGAAGAAGAGGAAAAGTGGTTGATTTTTAGACCTTTGCCGAGGCAGATAAGATCGGTGGATAAGATCGGCTTCACATGTAAAAATTGACCGATCACCGATCTCCCAAAACTAAAGAAATTGGCACCGATAAATCGGTGCAGCCCACTGACATGCCCGGTAAGTCAGTGGTAGCATTGCTTGACTGCTGCTTAAACTACCAATACAACAGCAGTATGGAGATAGGATGACAATGTTGAAGTCTTGTTTACCTAAGGTGGCGTAATATTCTGACTAAAACTTAAAGCAGATACGCAACAGTATGACAAAGATAAAATATAAATCCAAGTCTTCACAGCATGTCTAGAGTACCATACAAAAGATGTTTAGACCTATGAATTGAGTAAAAGTTGCTCCTTTCCTGTTGTTGTCCTTTAAACACTTAAGTTTATCTCTTTTCTATAAGGCAAAGTAAAAACAGACATGTGTTCCCTCTAGTCTCGTTGGGCAGACAAAAGAAAATCTCTCTGCAGCAAACAACCCTGTAGATCTGTGAAAACTGTCCATCTAAAAACAAAGGAAATACGAAAACAGCTTCTTTTTTCCTGCGTGTTGATCTGTAAGATATGCAGCTGAGCATTTTCCTGGGAAAACAGATGCACTGAACTGTGCATCAATGCTGTTAACCAATGCAATGAACCAAAAGGTCTCCATGTAAGGCTTTGACAACCGGGCACAAAGCAACAGTATGAGTGTACTGCAAGCTGTATCCTAACATGTGTAATTAATTTACTGTAAATTATCTCTCCAGACTCATTACCGACTCATTTCTCATTAGACTGGATGCTAATAATTGTATTTTATCTTCAGTCTCAACTTCAAACATATGGTAAACTTCAGAAAAACAATTCAACAAACAGTGTTGATGTGATATTTCACATTTTTCAGTTTTTCTGCTGTGATCAGAATGAAAACTAAATGTCCTATTTACCTGGGTTTATGCATTTATTTAGACATAACCTTTGCTAGTCAACGAAAAAAAAATTATATTTGGGAAAGAAAGAACAACTTACTCTCTCTCTCAGTTAAAAGTCAGACAATGTAATGGGTGTAAACTTATGCACTGATATAGTTTATTGCTAAAGATTTGCAGTTTTATGGCCTTGTTACAGATGCAAGATTTCAACTTATGACTACTTAGACCAGGGAACTTGCATAAAATAGTTCCCTCCAATTTAGACAGAGTACATTTTTCTTAAGAAAATACTAGGTTTTACATGCTAAATAAAGCCCATGGCTTCTGAGATAAAACCCCAAATGTTACGTAAAAAAATAATATCAGCAATATCTCCTTTTACTAAATCCAAATGAATCCTACTTCATTTCTAAAGCACTTCAAATTACCATATAGGCCGTATTTTACACACACTGGGGAGCAGCTGATCAGCTAAAGAGAAAATTACACATAACAACCAAATTGCCTTGTTGTGTCAGTTTTTACATGTTCATAAGAGAAACAAATATTTTAAAAACTGTAAATGTTGCATTACTTATTGGTAAGCTTTTTATTTCTGGGGTGTTGTCAACATTAAAAAAGTGATCCAAACTGAAAACAGTAACCTTCAAATTGTTCATCAAACTCTGGATTTTGTGAACCATTTCAACATCCAAACCTTCTTTATGTAACATTTTCCAACAAAACCTTGTGCTTTACAAAATACAAACAAACACAAAACACAATGAAACAAACACCCAGGTTAAAAGAAAACATTAATACTAATGTAACAACTTTACATTAGTAAACAACTTTTTAACTTAAATGAGTCTTAGGTTTGGCTTTGAGTCAAATCAGAAATGCCACATAACTCGTGGGGAAAGTTATTCCAGGATAACCACAGAAAAAGAACGGTTCCCCCATTGCTTACGCCTAGAGTGAAGCACCTCCAGCAGACATTGACCAGCAGACTGTGAAGCTCTGCTGGGCTGGTGGGTTTTCAAAAGTACAGACACTAAGTGCAAGGCTGTTTAGTGCTTTAAAACAAATAACAGCAGCAGATTAAACTGTATCCTAAGTTGAACTTGGAGCGAGTGCACAGATACAAGGACAGGCGTGATAATTTAGGTTCACGTTAATGTGAGATTGTCAATAAGTGAGCAGCAGAGTTTTAAACTGTAAATGGGACAGACTGATCAATACAAAGGATTATTTTATTCCTAATGAACTTAACCAACGTTTGGTTTTTAGTAATACACTATCACACAATTCTGTCTTCCTTTTGTTTTATTTTTACTGTTAGAAAGAGAATAGAGGTATCCTTTATTGCCCCTCGGTGGGGTAATTAAGTTGTGCCAGTGGCAGAGAGGCAGAGCAGTGTCACAGAGTTGTGTCCTAAGAAAACAACACTCTTGCATTGCTTTCCTACACTAGCATGTAACACTAGCATACACGATTTGATCACCATCTAAGCCGGGCTGTCGCGTTTTTCGCTCATCAAAATTTCCTCAGCATCAATGCCGCGATGCCAACACGTCATATAAGTTGTACATGTCTGCTACTGCAACACAACTGATGCACTGTGACTCAAATAACTAACCATTCTTCAGCTAAATAAACTGTTTTGAATAAGTTTCCATGTACATTGACATGTAGACTGCTGATTTTCATACCTTAGCTCCTTGTATAGACACACTAATCAGAACAGGACTGCATCAGAAGAAAATTACGTCACAGCGTTTAAAAATAACCACGTATGCCGCTGAATTCTTTACTTCTAAGAATTATTAAATTGCTTGAGATTCACACATGGGGGACATTATTGTTAATACGTCAACATTTAAAAAACTAATGACATACTTTCTCTAGCATCCCATCAGGAAGTGGACTGCAGTTTTTCAGCAGTCTGACACCCGGAGAGTTTGTGTATCAATTTGTATCCTTTCTGTCACTCTTTGTTGTCAGGAGATGTGAAAAACACAGATGGTGCAAGTGTTTTTCACCTACAGCGACATTTCTTTTATAACTTAGGTTGATTGAAAGATGAAAAACATGACAAACTGAGAAAGAGAAAGGAAGAGGAGGAAAAGAGAGAGAGGGGCAGTGTGTGTATGTGTGTAACACAGCAGAAAGACGAGCGTCGGCTGAGAGGTTTAGATCTGATGCAGTGGAGTCCTCTGCTGTCCGCCGGATGCTAACCACCGTCCAAATCTAAAGGCTCTTATTTGTTGCAGAGAAAGTCTGTCTTATCAGAATACCAAGTTTCTACTATGGTTATACTTAAACGTTTAGAGAACTGCAGAAACTTTATTTATTAAAGCAACAACTACCAGCAATTTTCAGTTTTAACAGAATTAACTTCGTTAAGAGGATTTTTTTTTTTTTTTTTTTGCATGGAGTTTGGATAGTTTTCTGCATGCTTTACGCTTTCCTCCATCAGTCAAAATTTGCACAAAGCACAAAAAAGGTCAGACCAATTTCATCACAAAAATAAACAAAATAATCAATCAACATGTCCTGTGCTTATTAAAGAATTTTGATGATAGTTGATGCAGGTTAAAACCAGATGTGTCTACAAGATATTGTCTAATCTGGAGAACAAAGATCCGTTTGAGATGTTGGGTTTATAAAACAAGAAACTAATTTTATCAATATGTTCTAAAATAAATTATGACACCTAAATTAGCTGGTTCAAAAACCAGCTAATTTTTGAATTAGCCATTTTTGAAATGGTGATTGAAAATTCACGATCCCAACATTTAAAACTTTAATCAACAGTATATTTCTAGATGTGTTTGTTTCTGCTTGTTTCAGTAAGAAATATATTTACAAAATTCTTTGACATCTTTGGATGTTAAATGATTTGACTCCTTTGTAATTTGTTACAACACCAAACCAGCAAAGGTGATACGACACTTTTCTCCATGATAATAGGAGAGTTTTCATGACTACAACGGACATTTATTTGGGGAATTTTGGATTTAGAGTAATCTTCTGGAGATGAAGCTAAAAAAGGAAGTACTTGTGTTTTCTAATATACAAACCACAGTTAAATAAACTTTACTGTCACTTCAGAATAGATTGATGTAATTGATCTTTTGATCTTTTTCTCTTTAAATTACTGCAATTTTTTTATACTATTTTTGCAAACATCTACATAAAGAATTGAGACAAATGATTACACTGTTAAAACTGTCTGCATTCACAACAGATGAGTGCTGCAACAATAAGAAAGCCAATGCATTGCACATTGTATTATAATTCCTTGTTATGGTTTTCAAATAATATTTTGTTTGGTTGTAAAAAACCAAACAAAATTATTGTTAAAACTGGCTGATCTCTAGGTTTTAATAATGTAGTTATTCATAAGACTGCAATCTGTTTAACATTTTTATATTGTCTTTATCTAAAAGATGAAGAAAACACGGCTGACTTTAATGTCGTCACTTCTGCTGACACTAAAGTCAGCAAAAGTGGCGACACTAAAAAGACGACGTGTACAGTTTAATACTTCTCTTTCACTTTCATAACTTTGTTTCCCAGTGTCACTCAGAATTACAAAAGAGAATTTGTGTCACTGAGGGACACACAGTCGGATCAATTCCCCATAAAGCAAGTTGTATTGATTTATGAATCACATCTGCAGTCTTTGCCTCTGGCTGCTCAGTAAACACACGAGCTTTAAGGTAAGCAGTGGAAGATGTTCCTACTTGCAGCTGTTGATGGATAATAAAGTAAACCCACGGCTAAAACCTCCCCACACAATTAACTATAAATTAACAAGTTTGAGTAAAGAAAATGATACGACACATAAACCATAATGAAAGCACCACTAGACATTTCAAATGGCACCCAGTGGCAAAGTGACACTTAAAGCTTTGCGTAAAGAGTAAAGATGAAAATGTACACAATCTCCTTTTATTGTCTTCATACCACAACTACTAAAACATTAAGCTGTAAAGAGTTCCCCTTTCTCCGTGTCTTACCCTTTACCGCTTTACAAAAAGTTAATTCACAAATATAGATGTGAAAACTTCCTGCAAAACCATCCATCCGATACATTTATGAATCCTTATGGTACAAAGTGTTCTCGTTGTATAGACTAATGGTAGTGTAAATTGGTTTTAAAATGGGAAATTGTCTAGCATTCTTCTGATTTGTGGGCCAGCAGGAGCACTTAAACTCAAAATGTAGGAGGGCAGAACCTTAAAGAAAAGCTTAAACATTTCCTGACAAAAGAAATGAACATATTCGGCAATATCCAGTCCCTTTAAAAGTATTCATACCCTCATTACACTTTCTCATGTTCCAACCACATATTCAGTCAATTCTGTTGGGATTTAATGTAATAAATCAATATAAAGTTGCACACAGTTGGAAAGTGCAGCAACAATGATGGCTCTCCTTTTTTTTCATAAAGTCTTACCATCAAAAAATCTGAAAAGTGCAATTAATTTCACAACTTTACTCTGATACCACCAACTTTACAGTTCACCTGTTTCAGTGGTTCTCAAGCCTTTTCTGCTGGATTCTCCTTGCTTAATAAGAACATTCCTCCTAGCTCAGTCAAAAACATATACAATACACTAGACCAAGAATTTTCTGTTTGTCCAATCATACCACACCCACTGCAACCTGATTAGTCAGCAACATTCATCTGCATGCAAATAATTTTCAATATAAACAAAGCAAACTTGTGAAAACCTCAGATTTTATTATTTGAAATATATTTTGTAAACCATAAGAGAACAAACAGCATCACAAAAACCAAGGAACACATCACCCTGATCAGTGATGATGTTCTTTAAAGCAGGGTTAATTTATTAAACAATATCGCAGGCATTGACCATCTCACAGATCTTCAGTCTGTCCTTCAAAAAGCAAAAGAACAAGGCACAACCATCGATGAGCCACCACATGTCTGGCATCCTAAACCGACTGTCCAGGCATGGACAGCATTAATCAGAGAAGCAGCCAAAAGACTAATGGTAGCTCTGGATGAGCTCCACTGTTCCCCAGCTGAGGTGGGAGAGTCTGTCAACAAAGGAACTGCGCTCAACAAATATCAGGAAGAGCGGCAGGAAGAAAGTCGCTGTTAGATATGGCAGCAAGGCTTCAACCAAAGGAGATAAATGCAGGGCAATTTTGAAGAAATCCTGTTAGATTCCTCCAGAGCCTTTAGATTGGGTCAGAGGTTCATCCTGCAGCAGGTCAAATAACCCTAAACACAGAACCAGACTACAATGGATAAATATATATTTTACTGTTAAAACGACCAAGTCAAGTCCAGACTGAAATCCAACTGAGAGTCTGCGATATGATTATAAAATTATTTTTCAAAGATGCTCTCCATCCAATCTAGCTGAGATTGAGCTATTTTGCAAAGATGGCAGGGTAAAAAGTCAGTCTCTACAGATGTAAACTTTTTAGAGACACACCCCAAAAAATGATGACTGTAACCATTCATGACTGGTTCTATGTAGGCCTGTCACAATAAACAATAAATCAATCACATGATAAATTAAAACGAGTTCAATCACTTTCATTTCCATGATTTATTGTTTTTCTCTTTCCACCAAAAACTGGAAGACAAAAGACTTCAGTTTGGTGCTTTGGTCTCAACGAGACCTTTTTTTGTTTACAAAGACTTCATATTTATAATTTCTGTTGTTTATTTTGGATATTTAAAATGTCTTCCAGTTCCAGTGTTAAATGTTCATTAAAATGCAAAGTTTCTTCATTTTTGAGAATGTGTTCTTGCATTATTATGCCTTTACCATCATATTGCTTGAAAATTGTCTCAAAGCATCAATATTATCGTTTATCGAACAATTTATCGTCCAGTAAAATTTGTTATCGTTGCAGGACTAGATCGTAGATCTGGGTAGTTTGCTCAAAATTAAGTAAAAAGGATTTAAGAATAAAACAAAAATCACTCTTATACATACCTAACTACAGCCAGTGTTGTATAAATCACAATCCAGGCCAGTTTCTTATGCATAAACTGCCACTCGTCTTGATTCCAGCATGAAGAAACCCAATTACAGCTTCTCTATTTAATCCATGTCAAGAATACTCTTCTTGAGGCTTAAGCCCACACTTTAGCATAATCACTGAAGCTGTAAACATTACTTCGAACAGATTTAAATTCTGAGATTTCACTTTATGACTAAACTTGGTGGGGTCAACCAGAGTTTAGGCTCCAATCCAACCCATGCGAGACGGTTTCACACCGCTGTTTTCTCCAGAACTGACCCAGTTCTGCAATCACCGCTCACCCCATTCAGTGACTGGATTAAGTCTATCCAGAGGACACTTGTGCACGAGTGTTTGTGTGTGTGCAGTTCCACCAGTGTGACTAACAAGCTTGGCTGTCGCAGTCTGGCAGATTGAGAGACACCTACTGCTAGTTAAAGCGTTTCATACCCTCGGGTTGTTGGCCCACTCTCTGCACTGGTCACAAATAAGATGACAGGTTGAGGAGGGAAAGGTTGAAAAAGAGGTGATGCTACTGTCACTGTGCTGACATTTTTGTTAAAGCTGGATTGCATACTTACGCTCTTATTTTGTCATTTTGTAAAGAAAAATTCTGACCATCATGGTTGTAAAAACCAAACAAAATAAAGTTGTGTCTTACACCATCATCCAAAAATATGCTCTCAATTCATCGTCTTCCCTTAGGCCAGTGCTTCTCAATTATTTCCTGTCATGTCCTCGCTTAATGACATACATTTCTTCACACAATGCTTCCAAGATCCTGATATTGTATTATGTATTTGTACAAGCCACTGCCAGCATGCATTCTCCATATAATCACCTGGTTGTCAAAATGAACTGCTCACAGCATTTAATAAAGATTGCTCAGTGATTCTCGAGAGAAAAAAAATGCAAATGATTCAATGGAATATGCATTTTTAGACAGAGTAATTTTAAATACTCATTTGTAACTTTTAAAAAGGTATGCATTTTTAAAAGTTTGTGAAAAATTTGCAAGAATATTTGCAACAAGCTTGCAAATCAAAGGGCTGTGCAAGCTTTGCTGTATTTCCTGGTCTTTTACTGCAAGCTACTTCCTTTATTTGCCTCCACCGTTTTATTTTTTACTGTCACAAACTTATCCTCCTTTCTTACTCTGCCAACTCTCTAAACTTGTGTGTCTTATCAATCCACAATCAGTCCCGGAAGTACAATCCATGTTAGCTCATTTGTGCATGTGTTAAATGAAATACTGTTTTATATTGTCAGAATGTAGACGTAATGTATTTATTTATAAAACTGAAGTTTTATAACCTGTTTCCCTAGAAAATGTGAATAGTAGAACATTGTGGACTCACTGGGCTGCTACACATTTACGCCATCAATGAAGCCTCTTTTTAGAGGGCATGAATCAAAGTAGCATGTAAGGGAAGAACATCATGCTAATTGTTGAAAATGTTGATGACATTAAACTGCTTCAAGACCCTCGACATGAGATATGCAGTCAGGCATTTGGAAACATACCAGCAAGTCCAGGTGAAATTCAGAATGAAGGTTTTAGAGTGGCCAGACTTCAGTCCAGATATTAAATCCAGATTTAATCCACTTCATATGTTCTGGAAATACCTTAAACAAGCCATTCGAAAAATATTTAAACAGAAGAAATCTGTGAGCAATAAACTATTTATTTACAGCGGTTTTTGTTTATATATCATGATGTGTGTTTATACTCTGATTGATACCATTACTGCTGGCATTATTAGATACAACTGGATGCAAGCAGTGAAACTAAAAACTAACCGCAAACTAGTATGATAGATTAGTTATTATCCAAAGGGTAATGAGTTTGAAATTTGGCCAAAAAGATATTTTTTCTTTAGATCAATGAGTCTGTCTAATGTTTCAAAAACAATAGGGAGGTGACTGTGGTTGTTAGAAATGCCCCGATTCAGCTTATAACATGGTGCCACAGGACATCATTCTGGTCCAAGACCTGATAAAAATATTAGATTGGATAATGTTTGTCTTGTTTCAAAAAGAAACAAGGAAAACAAAAAAGAAACTCCAAGTCTGGGACAACTCCACCAACTCAATTGTCATTAGCATTCATCATCTCACAGGTTTACTTATTTGTTTCTTTCTAGTCCATGTCTAAAACAATTGAAAACAACCCACCAAGCTTACAATAAACATGCATTTTAAAGCAAGTATTGGAGTCTCATGCCAACATGGCATCAAAGCAGATGCATGAAATTCCACCTACACTATTACATATGCAATAGATTCACAACAAGATATATAGATAGAAAGACCTGAAAACAGTATTTTCCTGTGCAAAAATGTACTGAATGAAAGAACGCCGAAAAAATGGAAAAACTTTACCTTTATGTGGAGCTACATTAGACCAGTCACTGCAAATCCAAAGTCCGGAAATATGTTGATAATTGGGCATCCAAGAAGTATGTCTGTTTGAAAGTCAATACGGTAAAACTCAGCTTTGTCTGAAGCACGTGTGAGTATTACACACCTGAATATTGGAGTTTCAAGGAATAAAGACGTGAAGGCATGATCAAGCTTGGACTGACTTTGGAGAGTGCAGTAATCTCTGTGCAGCTGTGAAATTAGCCTGAAAACACATTATTGAGTACTTCTGTCAATGGAGCTGCAAGTCTGGTTCATGGACACAACCCATCGGCATGCATAAGAAAATGCTGGATAGAAATACAGATGTCTTAATTATAGCAACGCTCCAAAACCAATCTCAAAGCTTCTTCCCAGCAAGGACTACTGTCAAATGATTCACACAAAATCTGGCAGATACTATCTGTCTATGTTCCTACTGCAGAACAAATGAGTATTAATTAACTTTTGGTTTTTGGTGCAACCAAATTGCTACTGAACACAAAGTCATCGTTGATGATGAACCCTCAGTAACCCCAGTTTTTTTTCTGTTTTTCGCTCCTCTTTTAACTTGGGAGCGGCTGTCTCCAGCTCCTAAAATATACTTTCATTTATGACAAGTCTGCTCTTCAGTCAAGGCTTGTGATGTTTTATCTGGGCCATGTCATATTATACATAGCCTTTAATGACTAATTCAGTCTCTCGGCTTGCGTTCTAAAATAGAACAAACACACACGGAGGAAAGGAGAAATCAATTGAAATGTTGCAATGTCTGACAGGAGTGCACTTGAGGAGAGAAAAAGACAGAACATCAGAGAGTGTCGCTTGCTTTTGTTTTCTAACAGAGAGAGCCTGCCGCGTGGAGACAGGCAGCAGCTACATGTACGTAAGCAGGGTGCCGGTATGTTAGGGATTTTTTTTTTTTTTTTTTTTTTTT
>NW_015113264.1:186002-220631 GCF_001443285.1 Poecilia latipinna | reverse complement strand
TTTTTTTAACTCAGCTGTCTTTGATCACTTTCCAGCTTTGAAGTAACTCGCAGCAAAGAGGGGAAAAAAGCCAAGCAGAAGTCACGGCAAGTTCACATCTCAACTAGGACTCGCAAAAACTCCAATCTGCATAATTCATTCTTTAAACAGTTAAAAACGGAAAGTGATTAAAAAGATCTCTGGGTGCCGCATAAACCCGGAGCTTCTTGACAATGGCAATTAAATAATCTCCTTCTACATATTTGTTCTCAATTGCAATTCGATGAGAGAATACTTGAGTCTTTTACGCTTAGGATTGTTTCAAAGCAACAAAATAAACCATGAAGGTGAAGAAAGAAAGAAATAATCTTTTTTAAAGGTTTTTTATGGCTTTATTTGTGGTGTTTAGACAGGAAATGGAGGGGGAGACATGCAGAGTACAGGAACCCAACCCTGGACAGTTGAATCAAGAACTTGTAGCCTTTGCAGCTGGGGTGCCCAGTCTACCTCTAACCTATATGCCACCCCTAAAAAGGCCTTTTTCAAGAAGAATTTGACAATTCCAGCCTTTCTAATTATGTGTATACTGTATATTCTTTACAAGACCCTTTAAAACTTGGTAACAGGGATGGAATTTTTGAAATTAGACATTTTAAAATACGAAGAAGAGAAAAAGAAAGTGACATTAAGGTTCATTTTGTTACATCTCATGTCAACATGTTCTCATAATCTGCTGATTAGGGGTCTTTTTTTTTCAAACTTTGTTTTGGGAGCAGCTGGGGTCAGATTTACTCTTTCAACATGCTTTAGTTAAAGGCCTGTAAGATACAAAAATGTAATTTTTGTAACAATCATTTTGCATGATTATTGTACATCTTTTGTATCTTTAGATATTTCTTTAATACTGAGGTTTTCTTTGAGTATGTGCAATCTCGTGGAAGTACTTGATACAACATGTGGAAACAACAGTAGATCAGAAATTGGATGTTTCTTACGTGTCAAGAAACGTAACAGTTTCTTGACCGTTACATTATGGACTACTATGATATCTGTTTTGAACAGATATCAAAACAGACCGTTTTGATATCTGTTCAAAGCAAAAGTGAAGTTCACTGTTCATCAGACTTTGTGTGGATTATTGTAAGTATTTCTTCAATTCATTGACAGATGCACATTAGCATATTGTGGAACAGAAAAGCGTCAGCTAAAATCCAAGCCAACAAATGTAAACGAGAAGAAACTGAAATTCATAGAACAATATAGTGGCTTTAAATTAAAACGAATAAGCAGCCACTACAACGCCGCTCCACTTAAAAACAAGTGTGGCTTGTTGCAATAATTAAGGGTTAAAACTAGATGTTGTTTACCCTATAAACGTATCCATTCATGTTTTCCTTTCACAGTTAAAATAATTAAAAAAAAAAAAAAATCAAGCAAATAACATTTGAAGAATTCACAGAGTAATTAACTAAATCTCTAGCATTGCAAATCACAGCTCTCTGCACCACTTGTCATCACTGTGATTCTTGCTGTGAAAAGTAGGTTTATGTGTTAAAACAGTTTCTAAGAAAAGAGAGACAGAAATTTCCTAGACATAAAGTTGCTTTCAGAAGACAACATTTCATCAAATATCAGCTTCAAAGCCATGGTGTTCAAAACTGAGTTAGAAAAACTTAAGGAAATTTCTATGTAGCAAACATTGTGCAATATCTGGTTCAAAGAGTAAGTCACTAAAAATGTAAATATTTAGATATTTCACAGGCAGAGATAGGCTAAGTTAAGTGCTAGCTGCATTATAAGTTTGAATCGTAATCGTTTTATTGCTATTTTTCAGCAATAAGTAAAATAAAAATATGGTTTAGAGCAGGGGTCCCCAAACTACGGCCCGCGGGCCGGATCCGGCTCGCCTCCACATTTGGTCCGGCCCCCTGAACAATACCAGAGAGCATTCAGATTTTTTTTTCATTCATTGTATTTTCCGGTTTATATGTGGATTTTTCTTCAACCACCAGGGGGCTCTTTAGCAGGAAGTGTGTCCTGTAAACTGTGGGGCGCATTGCTGCCATCTGTTGGAATTTTAGGTAACTGCTTGACTTTTATGTTATTTAATCAGTACGGTTGTTTGCTAGCGGTAGAGCAGATGAACACACGTGTCTGTTATGAACTCTGCATTCCAGGTTGAATTCTTCGAAGCTTGCACTTCAAAACGAGCCTTTATGTTAACATATGAGAAATTAATATGTTAAAGTTACTTTCCCTCAATGGAATATATACTAGTCAGTCCCAGTGACCGTTTCACTCATGGGTTTTACCCATGTGCTTTCTGGGTAAAAATCAATCGAGAAACGCTACCCCCCCCCACCCCCCGTCAACAATTTCCGGCCCCCCACCAGAGAAGGGAAAAGCTATTTGGCCCTCACAGGGAAAAGTTTGGGGACCACTGGTTTAGAGTCTCCTGGAGTCATTGGTCGATCCTGGAAAGGCTGCTGGATCATCACAGACGCCATAGACAGCAACAGTAGAATTAAAAGTTCTATTTTGCACCCACTGCATATCAGACAATGATCATAAAAGATTCATATTAAGTAGTTTTTTATAACATAACAGGCTAATTTTTGAGTTAAAATCAAGTTAAAAAAAAGGCAGCTTCCTGCATTGAGTGTGGCATTTGCACCCCAAAGGATCAAAAATATAGAGCAATTAAAATTTATAAGCTGTATGTGACATTTTCCAGACAATGCTATGTGAGGCTGTAAAACTTTCCCCCTGTAAAATAGCTGAATATCTAATGTTGTCATATATGACAAGTCAGCGGCGACTCTGAGTGAGTGGGGATTAAATTCAGATGACATGTTATGACCCACCGCCATGGTACACTCCGTTTCTCTCGCTCTCTCCAGACTCTCCCAATTAAGCCTGAGGGGCCATCCTTGTTTAACTAAAACCATACTTTTCTGAAATGTCACAGCGTCTCCCTGCCGTGCAGCCCATCTGTAAACAGCTCTATTTCTGCTGCCAACCTAAGCCCCCTGGTGGGTTTCCATGTGTTTGTTTGTAAGAACAATGAGCAAAATGTTATTTCCTCTGATTTCTTGTTCCTGATGTGAGCAGATTTTTTTTTTGTATGATTATTGTTTGCCATAATGCTGGTACCTTTGGATTTCTCCATCTCCATCTTTGTCTGTGTGTTTCATGTAATTGATTATGCGCGTCTCTGTGTGTGCGACATCTCATTTAGATGGCTGACAGGTTGAAGGACATGTGCTGTAATTGTTGTCTGACTGTCTTCATGCTGTAATTGAAAATGTCTTATCAGTGAAACTTCCATCAAGATGTTTATGGAAGCACAACGCTTAATGTTAACACAGCTATTCCTGTTATCTGCACAATTACCAGCATGTAATACATTTAAAGGTAAATATTTTGGGTCAGTTTATTTAACATTAAAAGATCATTTTGAAGGCCAGATTTTTTTCAAATGTTTTCTTCCTCAGAGTGGTTAGGCGGTTAGGGCTGTTAAACTGAAAGCAAATCAGTTTATTTAAGGGGTGGCATTTGTTTTTAAGGCACATAGTGCTATTTTACAGGACAATCAAGAATCTGTTGCCTTCAGCTAAAACAAAGCTATCAAAGTAATTTGACACTGTCTTGAAATAGATGTCTGTCTCTTTAAGTAAATTCTACTCTTTCCAACACTTTGTACTTCTACTTTTTTTAAAAATTTCCTGGAAAACCTGCTTCCCTATGTTTTTGTGTTAACCCTGGAATCGGATTCTTTCATTCATCTCTTACGCTGGTCTTGGTCTTTACAGTTTTTTAAAAAATTTTCACTCGTTTTCTGCCATTCCTTGTCCCTTACAAGAACAACATATGTTGTTCCTTTTTTTATGTACTTAAAAAGAGGAAAAGAAAACTAATGATTGAATAAAACTGAAACTGGGCATCTAAAAAATATATTTTCAAAAATATGAAAGGGTTTAGCAAAGATATTTATGAGAACTACATTTTTGCTGGTGAAATGAAATCTTGCGTTTATAAAACTTACCTTTATTGCTCATGCATTCAAAGAAAGAAAATGATAGCACAATGCTGATAGAAAATATGAATTTCTTAAGAATGTCCTGCTTAAATGAGTCCTAGGTTAGATTTAAGTTTAAACATTACTTGGAATATGGCCAAGTGAATGAGAGAGAAAGCAGAAAATCTATATAAAAAAGAGGATCAGAAGAAATGTCAAGATGCTACTTTAAGGAAAACAAGCAGGCTTGAAAGAAAAGTTTTTCAAGATGAGAAATGACTAAACTTTCGCACTGCGGTTTATGATAAGGCAAGAAACCGTCAAGTCACAAAATGTTATTTAAATGTGTTCGTTTTATTCCACGGGGCATTGATTGATACGTAAGATGTGGAATCCAATCATTTTCCAAGCATATGGCAAAGAAAGATTTTACAATGTAAATAAATTGCAGCTAGTTTGCCTCAACCCGTTGCAGGGCAGATCCGCTCTGATACAAACACAAAACTCGCTGGAGTTCACATATAAATAAACCCACCCAAACACGCGGCAATTACATTATTCATAGCACTGCTGAGAGCTCTTCCACAGAGCCTGACAAACACACAAGGGCTGTGCTGTAAACACAGAGCGATAACAGCATCAGCCAGATTGTCTTACAGTGTGAGGGATGGAAGGAGGAGGAGAGGGAGAAACACGTTCCTAGAGAACAAATGTGTGAAATGTGAGTGTGTGTGTGTGTGTGTCAATCAACATTTTCTGGACTGGACAGTTTGCATGCGACTCATGCGTGCACACTTACAAACATGCAGAACATTGATGCACTAAATATTTACACACGTAAATATTTTTATGCTTCTTCATATCTTTGTATTCACATGACATTGCAGATATATGCATGCATTGACAACTCTAAAGAAAACTTTCTTTCACCACCTAGGGAAGACGAAAACCTGTAATGAAGATAAATTGCTTGTTTTACTCCTTTTGAAGTAAAGTTTACAGGTTTAGATGGCTGACAGGTTGAAGGATATGTGCTGTAATTGTTGTCCGACTGTCTTCATGTTGTAATTGAAACTCCGGCTCCACTAAGCAAGTTGGTCAACTTCATGAGACCGTTAAACAACAACAGAGTGTCTTCAGTCAGATGCTTCTTCGGAAGATCTTTACTTCCTGCAGCCATTAGCATCTACAACCGGGATATTATGAGTTGAACCAACATGCAGTTTCCCTATGGGATCAGCAAAGTATTTTTTTGTATTGAAATTTAATTAAATTAGTAAGTGAGCAGCACCATTGGTGTGTTAAGTCTAACTGAGTGTGTGAAGTTCGCTCTGCAGAATGTTTCGTTCTGCAGTGGTTTCAAATTAACACTGGAAAATGTACATACACAGATGGCTCTGTTGGGTAAAAAGTGAAATGACAGCTCTACAACACACAGTTTAAATAGTACTCAAGAGATTGCTTTTAAAAAAATCACTGAACTTAGGCACCAATTTAAACTCATAGGAAATTTATTTTTGTTGAAAAACATCTTTCTACAGAAGTGAACCCTTTATTAAAACTGTAACAGAGCTCTTACTAGGAATGTTTATTTTATTTTGGTGCTTTGTTAGAGTTTGTTTATTCAAATAAGTCCTGCAGTCTTATTCAGAAACTTGAGCTCATGTCATGGGAATCAGAAAACTTTACAAATGTAATAACTCCCATTTCTTGTTAGTGTGATGGTAATGAAGTGTGGCTCAAATGAATGCTGGCAGGCTGGAAGGTAGGATGATGCAAAAATAATTAGGCTAAAAAAAACAAGTTCAAAATCCAGAACACTAAACAGGCAGCAGACATAAGGCAGTACCAGCAAAGGAATGGCAAAACTGGAGTCCTAAATCTGTTTGCCATAGTAGCGTTTAATCTCAAATAGCTCTGGTATGTTGAGCAAGGCGGTTCAGTTAGTATTTTTAACTGCACATCTTGCATTTACGGCAGTTTGTCTTATGTTGCTTGGATTTTTTAGTCTTTATCTTACCTGCAGTAACACGAGGGTGAGCTTTGAAGGATGGAAGGAGATGCAATTACTCTACCTAAATCTAAAGAGGGTGTAGGGAAAACTCTGATATAAGAACCTTATTTAACAAATCCAGCATAATATTGGCACGGTCACTTACTGTAAAGCAGCTAAAAAAGAATCAGGAAACTGAGGTACTGGGAACTAACTAGAGAAATGGTAGAACAACAGTACTGAAAGTACAGAGAGACCACAAAGACCAGATGGTCAGTGCTTTCCTTCACAGTAAGCCGGTGGACGACAGGAGTGATGAGAAGCAAAGAAGGTGGATCAATGCCAATATATTAGTATAAACCTCAGTACATGTCGATAACTACTTTTAAATAAGTTACAACGAAACGTTAATAAGTCCCTACCAGTTAATATACAGAGTTTTCATCACAAGAATGACCAAAAATAAGCAGATCGCTGTAAAATAAGAAATGGTTATAGAAGAATCTCCTAAAATCTACAAAAACGAAATTATCACTTTGGCATTTTTTGTAAAATGTAAATTGTAACCTTGAAATCATTGAACAGTGGCACAAAAACTGTCATCTGTCTATCCAAACACAGCCAAAATCCGACCGAGTTGAGCAATGCCTCAAAACAAAAACAGAACTAATTCCTTTATGGAGCCCAATTAAACAGCCTCTATTCCTAACAAAACAGCTCGTTGTAAAGTGGGGACTGAAAGGTCGGCTAAGCATGCCACCTCAGCCTTCTCCTTCAATGCTCAAGGTGCTCCAGTGCTCCTTTGTGTGGAGGCATTTAATAACGAAGCCTGTTTGAGTCCTGGAACAATGATCGGGAGCTGCATTTCAGGGCTGACATTGCAGTAAAATGCCATCACATTGCCCAAAGGGCTAAACTTTAGTCAACTGTGAAATCTGCTTCAGAGAGAGCACAGAGCCGGGGAAACAAAGGTTGATTTAAATTCTGTTATATACTGTATGTAGCTGAACAGGGATGCATGATGGTGACAATTTAGATCTTGCTAATATTTTAATTTGGTAATGACAAAGGTTTGGTTTTTAGCTCCATTTGACGTTTTGATTAGGACGGTTGTAAATCACAAAAAAGGGCAAACAGTGCAACAACGTTTGGAATGACGTAATTCAGTTCAGTATGGCTGATATCACAGAGGTTACGAAGAGCAGGTGTTTAACCACTTTAAAGAAAAACATCTAACACAATTGAATTGGCAAAAAAATAATAATTTGTAATAATTTCTGCCTTAAAAAGTGGGTTTTCTACCTTTACACACTGTGTTTTGTAACAAACAGTTCAGAATATTACAAACTATTTAAGGAGTGCACATGAAAAAAGGCAGCATTTTTGGAACAGTTGGACTCTAATCACAGCTGCAGTTTCACCTCTGCCCTCTTGATTGCGATGCAGCTGCAGGTGCAGCTCGGAGGCTTAGCCGACCTGTGTCACTCCACAAATTGTAATCAGCTCTGCAAAGACATCTGGTTCTGGATGAGGGAAAAAAGATCCAGGGAGACTTCTAGAAAGAGTTGTTCTACAGTAGGCAAAGCAAGGCGGCAGTTTGTGAGAACAGAGGACCTATAGATCACTGTTGTCAGGGAACAAAGCTGTTGTTTGCCTTCAAGGGTAATTAGTTTCAAAGCTTTGTGATATTGATCATACATCCTGTTTAATTTAGGAAGTTAACCGGGTCCACAAATGTGAGATATCTGTTTTCATACAGTCTGGAGTTGACCTTTAAATCAAGAATCTTTCAGAGGTTTATGATGCCACTCTCTGTGCAAGCACATCAGGTATCTTGCAGATTGCAGATCTGCAGACATGTGTATCTGGTGACCTGACATCAGGCCTTTGGCTGGTTAAAAAGGAGTTGCATTGGACCTTGTTGAAAGTAGCATTCCCAGTGAGTGGTACTGCCAGTGATAACCTAAAGCTCATATCAGAGGGCTCAGGATCAAACTGCGACCAATCTTTCTCACTGAGATAGCCCCTCGGACAGCTGGTGGTTGAACACTGATGTACAAAACAACACCATACATACAAGCGTGTCTCATCATAGGTACCCCTGCACCATTTTTTCAGACAGACTGACATTTTTAAAACAAAACCTCCTGAAACGGTTTTGATTCTTAGATAAACTTAAGTTTTAAAGTTTGACATACTGGCTAACACACTTTATCGGTGACTCAGAGTCAAAATTGACTACAAAACTCATAAAAGAAATTATTATCTTTTCTTGAAGGTATATATTATGTCAAAAAGAGAAAAAACATGTGTATACTTATCCTAGCAATTCTCAAAAGCCCTGAACTAAAACAATTGTGAAGTTGGATACCTTAAATGGGTAATTTAGGCGTTTTGAAGTGAGGTCCTGATCAAAGATCGGAAGCAGTTAATATCTTACCTGCTTGGCGTCTTCATTCACTACAAATAGTAGATTCTGAAGGCTAAAACCAAGTACAAGGCAAGCATCTACTGTCTTACACCAATAGTGTCCAAAATAACTACTAGGTTAAACAAACACTACTTTATTAATCATTATCATGTTTGCATTTGATGGTTATTAACTTAGAAGCCACTGATTATTTACATGGGAAATGGAGGTAGGAAAAGGTGCTTCAACAGTAATTCTGAAAAGATTTCTTAGATAACAGGCTGAAATTAAGTCTGAAAGGGTATAAAAAGGACAATTTATGTAGTAGTGTAAGTGAAGTCCATTTTATTGACCATTTCACTACCTCACTTTTCTATCAGTTGATTACTCTATAAAGGTCTTGGCCTTTATTGGATAAAGCCTGAGCTGCAGCCTCTGGGGCCAACTAATCTGAATTTATGCTAAAAACGTTATGTAACTATGACAAGATAGTAACTGCTTATGTTCTTAACCTCACTTACAAAAATCTGAATCAAGATAAAAAATTAAAAAAAAAGTGCTGTATGGTCATATGCCATGTTTTAGGAGAAAACATGGGATTATATTCTATATATTCTGCAAAAATACACAACATGTGTTTTCGTATTTGTGCATGCACAAGCATTTACTAATACATATATAAACATGCAGCTTCAGCAATGGTAAAGCTCTTTGACAGCAAATTTGTGATCCAAAACAAGGCAAAACTTCTCACTTATTCTCCAGAGAGGCTTCAGTGAGTAATACTGGTGGTAAACTGAAAAGTCATGCTAAAAAATACCAGCAGAGTATAAATATGTCTTTAGCATTTGAGAGCAGCAAAATGGAGGGTGTGTATAATTACCAAGAAGAATACATTTGGGGAGCAAATAATACAATTAGATTTTAACATCAGTTAAAAAGTGCAAAAACAATTTATTTGCTCTTCTTTGAGTGAAAATACATGACTGCCGTTGCTGTAGTATGAAACATTGTATCCTACCTCCAAACCTCTTTGTGTGCTTTAACTGAGTAAATATGTAGACACAACATGTGGGAAACGAACACGAGACACTGAAGGTCCTATGTACATTGACTATAAGGACTTTATGTGATGCTTGAAATAACAGCACAGGTTGTGCCAATTTTAAGACCTTACCTTCATAAAATAAAAATTAACTTCTGATTGAAGTTAAATGCAGAGATAGTGTTTTAGTGCACTGACAGCCCACGAGAGAGAGAGAGACATAACAAAGAAAGCATGTGTAAAGTTCTATATTCCTCTTGCTTAATATTCCAATTTAACTCCTCAGTCAGCTTCAATTCAAGGAAATAATGCTACCCAAAGGGTTAGGCTGCTAATTCTAATTGAAATGCCTAGTTTAAAAGTTGTCAATGTGAAGGGAAAATACCACACACACACACAAATCCAGAGAAATTGGGAAATCAATAACAATTATATATATAAATGTATGGACAAACTCTGTGGAGTGAGAAGTCCATCGGAGACTCCCTGTGAGTTTGAAAATAATAATCCAGCTGTGGGTGCTTGTCTGCCCAAGACAATATTGTGAATAAAACATAAATACAGCAGTTTCAAAGACTTACCAACACATGAGCCATCAATCTCCTCATACCCGACGCTGCACACACATCTTCCCAGGGGGACCAACCAGTCTCCGTCTGCTCCACAAAACAGTTTGGGTGTGTCTCTTTCTTCAGCGTGATCAATGCATGCTCCCCTCACCTCCACCAACGAGGAAGAGTCCACACGAGGGACCGTGTCTGGAAACGAGGCCAAGTTCATCAACGTGAAGGGGCATTTCTTGTAGTAAACTCTCACCGAAACCAATGCAATGCAGGCGCCGATGTCCTGGAAAGCCAGATAAAAGCCTTTTTTGGTCATGGGTCCCACCTCCCGCACCTCCGTGTTGAGCTTGAGAATACGATCTCCCAGATCCATCTGAGTGAAGCTTTCATCAGCAGCAATGGTGTCGATCTTGGTGTACTGGCTGGGCTTAAATTTGACACCGTGGGCTTCGTCCATCTCTTGGTAGAAGAGGTTGAATGTCTCCTTGCAGGTGCCAGAAACCCAGGGGATGGAGTTGCAGTCGCGCAAGGTGAAGCGGAGCTCCACGTAGATCTTTTGGGCCGCCTGTCGAGAAATCCAGTTGGAGCGAAGCCAGTTGTTCTGGTTAGGTTCCATCACATTGCAAACCTGGAAAGTATGGATGGGTCGATTGTGTTCGTCCATCTCCGTAATGGCATCCCACTACATAAAGAATAGTAGAACGGCGTAGAGCAAGGAGCATGACAAAAGAGGATGGTAAGAGAGAGAAGAAAATAAGTTAGATCAGAAGGTATAAGCCACAAATTATATAACAAGTGATGGTTTTCATAACGTATAAAGCATGAAAATCCTTGTAGCTAAGCTTTAGATTTTATTTTTTAAGATTGAAATCTGTTTCACTCTTATTTCCTCAGGTGCAGGTCGTATTTTTCTCCTAGAATGATGTCTCGCTTCAGGTGCCAAGTCATCAACCCTGAAACTCCCAAGTCATGTGATCAGGGAGCATGGCAGCTTTGCAGGGTCATTAGGTTACCTGTCCCCATGTTGAAGGGAAGAAAGTTAATGGGGGTTTTTAGCCTTGCGGTCCTGCGTTGCTCTCTGGTTTTATTAGAGTTGGGACTGGCTTCAAGGGTGACCCTATAACCACCAAACATCCACCTGCAAGACTCAAATTACCTGCTTGGGAATAGGAATTCTCAAATCACTTCGCTTACAATGCAGCATCGGGCCCTCTACGGTGCAAGCTATGGAGTTTGCCTTTCTGTACGTACGCTTTCTATTTACACAAAACCTACTTCAGCCTACCATTGCTCTGTACTATATTTGTAACTTTGAGTTGCAATTAAAACCATTGCATTGCATACATTGCTATAGATTGCACTTTTTATCAAAACAAAAACTTCTAATCGCGATGTAAATTAAGGGCTGGCCAATGAACTCAAAGACGAACAAAATGCATCATTTTTAGATGTCATGCTTCCACTATGCCTTGATCTGATCCAAACACTGCAATTAATACTGGTTTCACCAAGATATGTGAGCGTTTTACTGGGAGGTTTTATTCACAGAATCAAGTGTAAGGCTATTAATTACCACCTTACACACAGCACACACCCTTAACCATCATTCGGTAATTAAAAGTAAACCAGCTGAATCACATGTACACAAACATAAACACACTTCAGGTTTCCACTTTGAGGCTCAGACAGAAGATCCGACCGTTCCAATTAACTGCACAAAAATGCTCCCATTATTGACTAACACAGTTAAGAGACTTGGCTGCAGAGCTGCTGGTTATTTTAACAATATTTGCCTGATAAGCTTGCACATTTAATAAGCTGTTTTTCACTTAGCTAAATATTACCTCTTGTTGAGAGCAGTAATCAAAGCCTAATGTTTGCTTTCGCATACTCATTATCCTTTTTAATAACATGTTCTAATTCAATCATCTAAAGGCGACAGGCTTTAATCTGCTCTTCCCTCAAGGTGTAATTGCAGAATTACAGTGAAATTGATTTTGATTAGATGTGATATTGTCCATCCCAGACTCACTATAAATTAAGGATAACATCTCTCACTGTAACTTTTAGGACGAAGGGGAAAAAACGGATAAAATATAAAGAGAGTATTACAAACTACAGTCTAGTTAATGTACTGTGTACTTTGAGTGCTATGATTAACTTATAGTACAGTACTGTGTACATGACCTATATTGAAAATACCCCCTGATTTTCTTACGGAGAGTAATTCCAGTAAGCTTGTCAGATAAACATTTCATGAAACTAAGGCTTTTTAAAAGTATATAGACAAGTCAATTTCCAATTTCAACTCGATTTTGAAAAAAATAAATGAATAAATTTCTGGGGCAGCATAAAAAGACAAGTCCTAAATGATGTTTTTCATGATTTTCTCATTCTAAGAAGGTCTTACTGCCAAAAAGCTTTGAAGACATTTCTTTTGTCTTACTTTTACTTTTTTTCTCGAGTCTAAATCACTTTTTTTTTCCCAGAGGTCATATTTTTATAAACCTACTTCAGCAAACAAAGTCACACACTAAAAGTCACACACTAAAAGCATCTACTTTTTTTTATTTTTTAGAAAGGAAATATTGCACCATCTTAATATCCTGAGATGTCATGACACAAAATTAAATTACAGTCATGGTAAGTTGTGTTATAATCCCCCTTTGAAATTGTTTTCTATGGATATCACTGGTGAGAAAAATCATTTTTAAAATAGCTTTAGGAAAAAACTAAATAATGGAATATTCTGTGCAACAAAATGTACTGAATTTTATATTAGTTTGTGTTTAAAAATTGACTTCAAAAGTTTTCTAATGAAGAAATAAAGATGTTATAATTTTGCATATCAACTCACTTGAAGCTGCTACATCGGTAAACACAACATGTAATATTAAGAAAAATGCAATGACATTTTATAAAAACATAATATCAAATAATAACCAGCAGTCCAACAGATCTGGGCTCGAGAAATCAAATCAAAGATAGACTGAACATATTCTTCGTTACAAAAACTATGAACATTTTTAAAATATTTGGTGGATAAATGAATAATGTAAACAATACCAACAAATAGTTTGCTAAACTATTTTAGGGGTAGAACTTACATTTTAGCGTATTTTAGCGAGCAAAACCTTTTAACAGAATTGTGTTTTTAAACGCAATTTAATTCTTCGCAAATGAAAAAAAGTAATTATTGAAAAAAAACAAACAAACTTTATTAAATTTATTTCAAGAAACCAGCAAAAAAAAAAAAAAGTTTATCACAGGGATGCAGACACAAAGCAAGGTCAGAAATAGCTCCCAGCCTTTCATTCAAGATACTTTTTTTATAGATCACAAGGCCACCTCTGCTGTAAATGGATATCAGATAATAGCTAATATCTTGGTCTAAAATTGAATGCATTCCCCCTATTAGATTGCATTCTTTAACAGTAGAGCACTGAACGAGAGATGAGAGACGAGGGGGGGAAAAATAAGACACCAGGCAGCTGAGGGAAGAGAAAAACAGAGTTCCAAGATTGCGTGGAGGTTTGTGTCCAAAAAACAATTTTCTTCAGATGCTGCAAGGTAATAAGTAAAGTTAGATTTCAATGAAACAAATTTAAATGCCAGGGTGGATATCATCCAATGACAGAAAGACTGAGGCAGCAGCATCACAGTAAATTGTCTCAAAGGAGTAAAACAATCCAGTGTGATAGAAACACATTGTTTCTAGGATCCTCTAGTAAACAGCTAAAGCTCAGTTCCCAACTGAATACCATTCACAAGAGAAAGAAATCCAAGATTGTGTGAAGTTGTTGAAACAGACCATCAATGAATGATGATTTAAATAATTTCATGCGGCTTTGCTTGTAACAAACTGAATTAATTTTTATTGCCGTATTACAAGGCAATAAAAAGTAAAACTTATCTAGCAATAGAATAAAGGGGTAATTTGTAGACCACCATCACAAATTAGATCAATTTCTTGTATGTAAGTTGTAATACAAGACTTGTCTTACTTATGTTTCAAAGTAGAAAGCTTAAAGCCTTTCCTTGACAGCCATCTACCTTACCATCCTGCCTTACATGTTTGAGAAAACCGAGAAAATGCAGATGATTGATGGCAGCCTGAATTCAAGCCATTTATAATCCATCTCGCAGATATAAGAAAGTCAGCCATTTTACTGGCCTTTTGCCCAGGGAAGGGATTCTTTTATTAACACTGTGACTCCCAGAGCCCATTTTAAATTTGTACTTTAAACTTTAGTGTCATAATGGCCTCTCTTCATCAGAATTAAACATTTAGCGATCCCAAACATTCCCACTGATTGGATAAAAAGATATAAAGAAAAAGTATTTAATGCAATTTATGACTGAAATTTTACGGTCCACTTTCTCAAAGTTAAGTGTTACATTTCAGAACCAAGGGAAGGTTTAAGAGCAGTACTTGTAAAGGTTTCATGTTTAACTGGAGGAAGACGCAGTTATAGCGCTGCTCAGAATTACACTTTACATACATACATGAATGCCATATCGCCTTTTTGGCCTTTTAGAGATAAATTTAAATAATTCCCATTTCAGAGAAATGGTTATACACAATAATTTTAATTGTTTCAAAAGTAAATGTTAACTGTACTGGTTTGATTGATCAAAATGAGACAAAAATATACCTACAGCCTCAAATTTACACATTTATGCACCCCATAACTTTGACTAACTTCAATAAAAGTTCAAAGTTGTGCGACCAATTTGTGTTTTCAAAAATCCTTAAATTTGGATGTTATATTATAATTATTTTTTTGAAAAAAACAAAAACAAAAAACAAACAGTAAATCCCACAACATCATTAAAGGCTAAAAAATATGGCATTCATACAATGATAAGTTTATGTAAACTGATGGCGTGTTTTTCCAATTTTAAAGTTGGCAGCCAAATTTAAAGCCTTACAGAATAAAGAATAATAAAAATAAGAAATGTTTTAGAATAATGGGTCATCTGACATATTTCAGTGTAATGAGAATGGCGAAAGTGAGAAACCAGAGAAGATAAAGTCTGCAGCCAAGACTTCAGTGTTACGGGACGGTGTCCATACATGCCTAGTTTTATAGCAGAAATACACTTGCACAGCATCAGTATGTTATTTAAAAAGTATGAATTGTAAAAAGCAGCAAAATAGTAAATGTAAAAATGTCATAAGCCATATTTGTTCTCTAAGCTGCAGTAAGGAAGCAGTGGGGTCTCTCAGCAATTTCAGCGAGGAATTACAGATGTCCAATGGGACCCAAACAGGACATCGGGCTGGCACAGAATAAAGTTAAGTCACAGGTGTTCATTTGGGCTGCCGGGGACTCGATCTGAATAAACATTCAAAATTCAAAATGAAATGTCCAGTTGCCTTCCCAGATTTACATGAAGCAAGAAATGATTCTGCTGTGGCATGCTGCAAACACACAACGTGTGAGAGAAGCGAGGAGTTGGTAGCAGCTGTGCTCTCCCATCGTCTTAAGTCACTCTGAATGTAAGAAAATACACAAAAATAGAAAATGCTTACTGACAGCGAGCTATATTATTTGAATCATCCCTTTCATCTTACACCGACTGTGAAGAATAAAGAGATTGTAAAGGTGTTAATGAAGTCAACTGCCATTTGATTTCGCCCAAGTAGCAAGAACAGTCAGTTTATGTATGAAATAATAGTCTCGGTCTAATTTAGAGCTATAATATTTATTGAATTGCTATCACCATCACAATATGAAAGTGTACAATGTCACAACTGTAAAGGACAGTTGGGAAGCAATATGTGTTTGATTATTTCAAATTAAATTTCAGAAATTTACACTCGATATAAAAATTAGGTTTGCCCTTAATGCAAAGCAGATTTGTGTTTTAGAATGGCATAGTCAAAGCACAGGATGGGGAAAAATTTAGCTGTTAGTGGGGAAAATTGTGTACAAATATGAGCAAATCATCCATAATTTAAATGCAGTTGATTAATCCCACTGTTAATATGTAGTTACTGGAGCCACAATTTATAGTTTTCATCACTGTGGAGATAAAAAGTTGATGTCTGATGACACGATTTGGATTCTCTGTTAAGTTGAATAAAGATGAAATATAATGGAATATGTCGTAATCATTTTAAAAATTGTCAGGTAAAAATAAACGATGACAGGATTTGTTTGACCTCGTCAGTAAAAATGACAGAAAACGTGAAAATCTAGCGCAACCTCTGGGCGTAAACTCATCATGCTTATCAATCCTATGGTTTTGAAAAACCTTGTCATAAAATATGTAGAGCACCAATAAAAGTCATTGCACACGGTGAAGGGAAAATTTGTGTTACAAGATGATGCAATTTATTTTCCTCCTGGAATGTGTGACTTTATTTTATATTTTCCTATTCATTCATCTCAAATCTATCTTTTTCCTTCTCTTCCAATTCCCATGATTCTCCTCTGTTTATCCTATGCAATCTCCCAACACCTTAACTGTCTGTGGTCCCCATGCATTCTGTCTGTTTGTGTTTGTATGTCTGTGTTACCGCCATCATTGGGGTTGAAAGATTTGTATTTAATCTTACAGCTCCTGTTTGTGATGGATGAGGAAACACCACCTCTACCTGCTAACAGCATATGCATGCATGCACAAATCATTACCACAGGGGTAGATGAAGTATCATTTCTCACCAGGAAACTAGATGTCAGGTCTTTGTTATGAAAGAAAAAAACAAGAAGGTAATAAAACTGCAAACTTTAATAGAAAACTGTAGGAAAAAGTATTTGTTACAGAGAATATGGTCAACATTTTTATAATTTAAGCACTTAATTGCCATCAAGGTCTTACAAACACTTTTTCCAATGGCATAACTTGAATAGTCATATCTAATATGACATTAATAATATCCTAATGATTTTTCAATTATAGTACTCCCCTTCACACTTCTTCAAATATGAATATACTGTTTTACTAATTGCACATTTCTTGTTCTCTTTCGTTTTAGATTTGTCCTTACTCATTTCATTTTACGTGGATCTGCATCCTTCTATCTGCTTTGCTGCTGGTAGACCTGAATTTCCCCACCAAGGGATAATAAAAGATATTTCTTTGCTTTTCTGTTCCGTCATTATGCCCAGTATACGTGTGCTTTTATATGTATCAAAAGAAGCTGGTCCGTTGGGATCTTATTAGGGGCTAGTGAATCTTAAAACGGGGATTCCATCAATATCTGGCAACCTCAGACAGGTCATTGTGCTTAACTGAGTGTCAACAGGAAATTCAATAGTTTGATTGGGGAATTATGGAAATAAATTATCATTGAGTGCTTTAGGACTCCTAATTAAATTTCTAACGATTTGCTGATGAGGTATATTGGCAAGCCTAAACACTGAGGAAAACTGTACTGAACAACAGTGAACATGTCAGAAAGTCTTTTGACATTATTAGCTACAAAGAAATTTCAGAAGGAGATTATTTTCCACAAGGCAGCTTAATTATGGCACTATTTATCAGGGGTTCATAGTTAAAAATGGGTAAGATGTGCACCTTGCCGTTAGCAGCCTTCAAACTAAGGGTGTTTTTCTGATCTACCTAAATCAAAATCAAAATAAAAAAAAAAACACAAATGAGTTCAACTGAAAGTTTTGTTTTGCAGTGCTAAACATACAAGCTGGTGTTTAAGCTAGATCCGCATTAAAAAGCTACAACAGTGCCCCATATGCTTCTCTTTCACTATAATTTGTTCTGTTGTGGAGGACTTAAACACCATGAGTAAGTTTGTTTAGTCTACCACCACACATCCCAGTATCTGTTCATCATCCCACAACCAGATGTCTAAATATCTCCAGTCTAATTTGTGAACATCAGCGGGTGTTCATGAAATATTTTTTATGACGACAAACAGCATTTCTGACATTTACAGTTAGTGCCTATAAATGCTGCCGAGTCAAACACAAACTTTCAAACAGAAATCCTAAACAATCCTCTCATCTTAATAAAATAACAGTGTCTATAAACATAACTGCAACCACTGATAATACACTCAGCTGATGATGGAGCATTATTTATGACTTTTTTTTCATAGATTTTTCTTAAACTAAGTTACACAGAATCTGTAAGATTCTGTGTAACTTAGCTTATTAGCAGGCAGCTTAAGCCACTTCTCCATTGTCAAATCTCACTCTGGTTGGTCAGTGTTTGGTTTTGTTCTAGCCAAGTCTGTTCCTTACTATTGTGGGCATAAATGTCAACGCAGGGCTGTGGTCATCTGATGGTGTGATTTACAGCGAAACTCAGCAGGACTGTGGGAGCACCACTGGTCCAGGAAAGACTGGGCTGAAAAGCCAACACATATTTTTTTTTTTTTTTAATTTTTCGGAGTTGGAAAGAAAACTAGTTTGAAGGAAACAGTGGAACTGATTTACTATTACCACTTTGTCACTAATATTTGTAGTTTATAAAGATAACTTTTAAACTGAAGTTCTGATGAAACACTATATTAGCAGCTAATATGTCTTTATTTGGTATAAATATTGTAAGTGGAAGACAATAGCTAGTCCAACAGGGTCAGAAAATCAACTCTGTCTTAAACAATTGCAGCGTCCAAAATGTCATCAACATGCGTTATGGTTTATTTGCGCAGTTATTTATACAGAAGCCAGGAATTAATTACATGGAAAATTGAGGAGGTTGTGCAACACTGACAAACTAATGGTTAGTCTACCTGACAGAGAAGGTTTCTGTTGGAAAATAGTGCTCACTTCAGGTATACTATTTTTGCTTTTTCATTACATTATTTTTCATGTTAAACAGTCACTCTGATCAGAAATGGGTTTCACACAGAAAGGTATAACTACTAGCAGCACACCGCAAGATTCTGTGTAAATTTCTGTCCAATGTAAATTTGATGACAGTTTAAAAGCTCCGTTTGGTTCTAAAGATTATTATGTTTTGACTGTTTTATATTTATATCTTAAACTTGTACAACATCATTTCAAAGCTATCAAAGGCCTATAACTATACACATAACACTGAAACAATTTATGGCTCAAGCCATCTTAAAGTATTCTGAATCTCTTGACAAAGCTGCAACCACTAACCAAAGCAAATATGAGCAAAAAAAAAAAGGGGAAATCAAATTATAAAATGCTGCTTTTCTAAGCCGCTATAATTGTTTTGAAATTTGACGTTTTTAAGAAGCAGAATTCAACTTCAGTTATTTTCTAACTAGATTAGTCTTAGTCTCTGAGGCTGGCTAACCTGAGTAAGTGCAGGTGAGTTATGAAATCCTTTTTAACAAACCATTAGTACAGAAATCTAAAATACTGCTAGATTTGCTAAATTTGCAAAAAGAAGAGCAAAAAGTTTTTCAACTGTAGAAATGAAAGTAGACGTACTTTTCAGGTTATCTCCCTCGGGAGGAAATTGCTATAATCGACATTCTGAAAAGGTACAAATCGGAGCCGATTTCCACTCAAATTACTGAAATTAAGGTAGCAATTTTTTTGACAATCAAATCCGCTTTCATCTCAAAGACTTTGGTTGCCTAATACATGCCAGTGAAAAATGGGACTGTCATCTCTACGATTTCATTTCACTACAGGTCAGTGCTCAGGAAGCAGAAAACAGCCTTCACCCTTGATTCTAACACCAATAAAGGCACGGAAAAGAAATGGTGTGGAAGACAAACAGCATGCTGGCATCGTGCCACATCCCACAACTTAACGGATATCTTTACCTTGAATATATTTGATTTGGAAGGAACTTTAAACTTGGGGGGAAGGCTAAAAGATGGTGGCTCTATATTATTTTATACAATAAAACAAAAAACAAAAAAAACCTGTCGACTTGTACTGCCTTGATTTAATATCTTTGAGACTGGTGCACCCAAATACAGCTTTGCAAATGAAATCAATGAAATCAGGATGCGTCTCCTTCAAGAGGAGAGGACTATTTCCAAATATATCAGCCAGCTGCAATCATGATCCAAGCCTGCTGTGAGGGGAGCCACCCACCAAACTAGACCATTCTAATACATCACCGGGTGCGTCTGCGACCCCTTTGGTGATTAATTTAAAAATTAAAAATCAAGCAAAACCCACAGTTCCCTTCCACACACCCTCTACCACTCCAAGATCCTAAGTACATTAACAACACACCCCGAAATCAATAACAGCAGGTAAACAGGTCTGAGTAAATGAAATCCAAAGACCCTGTGCTCTTCTCGTTCCCGCATCCATCACAGCAGATGGGTAGAAACAGGGTGGAGCCAGAGGACTCATCAGTCATCCCAGTGGTGCCATCAAACATGTTGGTCAAGTCAGTCAAGTCAAAGAGGTTTAAGGGCACTGAAAATAGAGCGCAAACCTTGCAACAGTTGTTGTTGCTACACTGCGCTTTGGGGGTCATTTAGTTTCTTTTGTGTGATGACCACTTCAAAAGGTCAACATAACACTTCGAAGACTAAGATAAAGTGTTCCCTCTTGGGTTCATTGTGGTCAGGTTGCAAGGGCACCTGAAAATTAATGTCAGCTGGTAGAAACATGAATAATAAAACCCTTTCAGGATGCGGAGGTTGTCCTGAAACAAATATGTCTGCAGGTTCAACAGAGTTGAAGCAAAAACTCTTCCTTCTCACTAACATGATTTATTTCTTCATAAAGAAATAGAAGAAAAATCAAGACGTACACACAGACGCTCCACAGCAAGGCTTTTCCATAATGACTACGGGTCTGCACAGTGACTGTAAACAGGCTAACCTTTGCTTTCTGTTTTCTGCAACTTTAAAACTTTTGTTTGAGCAAGCAATACTTCTCCAGGCAACATGAGAAGCTTCAGCAAACTGAGTAAACTATCACAGCACTTCAGCTGGAGAAAAGCGCACAAAGCAGCTCACTTACAGCTTATGTTATTATACTCGCAGCCTTCTGTGTCACCGTGGGCATCACTCTGTTTGAGTTGGGGGGGAAAAAATGTGTATGTTTGAACACAGGGGGTTTTAAGAAAGAGCAGATAGCAGTTTCACGTTCTTTAGAAATGCAATCTTTTGAAACGTCCTGAAGCACCCTGGTTGGTAAATTACAGAAAAGAGAAACTGAAAGAGAGCGAAAAGGAAGCAATTTGACATCTACTTCACACCATGTGATGCTAAGCACTATCCATCAAGGTTTTATTGATTCCCACATAATACATCACATCTATACAAAATGAATTTGCCTTGTAAAGTCACACATCTTCCATATATTTCCCCCTAAAAAGACAGCAGAGTGGTGGATGATAAATGTCAGAGCAACAATAAAAAATGATAAGATAGTTACATCAATGTATATCAGAAGGAGACTGAGACTGCTAAAGCACCAGGCTTGGAGGTTAAACATGTTTTACTCTTCCTCCACATTAAGTCTGAGGCGTCTGATATTCAATTTAGCACCAACTGCTGCAGTAATGCATTTATACCATTTAGTACTGTATAAAATCTATTACAGTTATGGCCTCTGAAGGAGGTTCCAATCCATCATGCGGCTACATCAGCCACAGATCACCCCGCCTGTGTTGTAAATCAATCAAGATTGACAATAATAGATGCAAAGCGTTACCTTTAACCTTTCAATCGAAAAGAAGAAAGAAAAGTTAATTTGTATTTTGACAAGTCTCATTTTGTAAAGTCAAGGAGCAGAAGAAAATCAAAGGCTGGCCCTGAAGAGAAGACAGCTCTAATTCACAAACTATATCAGAAACCACTAGATATTGTCCTTGAGTCAGACGCTTTGGCCCATCACCAGTGGCTCTGTTATTAAGCTATGCCTGACCTCTGAACTCCGAGCTGAACCAAAACATCTTTCTATTACATGACCAGGTTTACCTGCCTTTAGTGTTTTAACAATATCATGTAGAGAGAGAGAGGGAGAGAGAGAGGGAGAGAGAGAGAGATGGTGAGAGAGAGGGTGAGAGAAAGAGATGGTGAGAGGGAGAGAGAGAGGGGGAGAGATGGTGAGAGAGAGGGAGAGAGATGGTGAGAGAGAGGGAGAGAGATGGTGAGAGAGAGGGAGAGAGATGGTGAGAGAGAGACCAATACAAATCTAAAAACAGAGCAAGCAGGAATAACAATAGTTTCAAAAATGCATCTAATAAAACATATAATGATTTAAGAGAAAGAAAATAAGTCCTATAATAATAGTAATAGATGTTATCTTTAGGTCTCAAAGGGCTAACTGAATGAGCCAGTCAGTCTCCTGACTTCTATCTGCAAAACTTTCAAAATGTAAGCGCATCCAATAAGTTTTTTAATAAATGTACTTAACTGTCATTAGTTATTTTCTGTCATTAAAGCTTTTTGCCTAGTTTTAGTCTTACCCAGTTCTAGAAGAAGAATCTGCTACTAATCACCTTTTACTATCCAATTATTAATTGGTTAATTGGAAACGTAATCAATAGATTATCCATACGCTGTATTAAAGTTAAGTCAAGCAGAAAAGGCTGATGTTTTTACATGTTAATGTTACAAGTATTATTTTTAGTTGCAGATGCATTTTTTGATCAAGCACACACTAAAGGGATGTTATGGTTAAGACATTACATTTTTGGACAAAAATAAATCCTTATTTTAAAAAGGAATTTGTTTGTTTGCATATTTTAATATAATTCAATGTTGCATAAAAAGCTCAAGTTGTTAAATGAAAAATCTGCAGAATGTGCCATTTTTGATCCAACTGATCAGATGTCAGAATAACTTTTAGATTGATTACTAAAATAATTATTTGCTGCCCTAAATTATACAATACAATCGGGTGGAATAACAACCGTCCACCTCTAAAGAAGTGACAGTGAGTAAAGACAATGAAGCTTTTGTTTTCAATCACACCAAGCTAAGATTGGTGTGTAATAATCTGAACCTGTTGTACAGAGAGCCGACTCTGAGGTGAGGTTCCTCATTGCCTCCACTCTGTTAGAGCAGGAAATATAACTATATGTGAAAAATCTTCAGAAATGGAATCACACAAAAAAATATCTTTACTGTACAAAGACAGTATATCAACAAATATTGAGTAATTTAAATTTTTATTTTTCTGGATCCATTCCCTGACCTCTTGTCCGAGAACAAACCCTTACAGTCTACTGAATGTCATAGATACATTCAAACTGATTCAATTATTTTTTTTCAGTTCAACTTACATTTCCAAAGCCTATTGGAAATCTCAAACCGGACACAGCAACTCCAGTCATTAAAAACACAACCGCCTTCCAATCAAAGCAAACACTGGTTAAGGGTATGAACCCTGTCTCCTTTCAACCTCTTCCTCCATCTCATTTTCTTAAACGGTGATGTGTCACTCTCCTCTACACACTCTGCTGACGGTTCCTCATCCGAGCTGACACAGACCAGAGACCTCTCTTTTTCTCCCCACCAGCTCAGACAAACTATGCGTGGGAAAGCTTGAGGGGGAGGGAACTTGTCGTTTTACATATCTATTTTTGCCAGAGTGGCAGGCAGGCAGTCTGGAATGTCAATGTGTGGCCCAGCAGCCTCTGACTGATGTGAGATCACAGTGACGGCTGCACACAGTGGTATGACGAACACACATACACAGACTGTGCCAGTGGGTGAAGTGGGAGGGGAAAGCCGTGTACAACTTCGATAAGAACAGGTTACCCAGGTGGAAAAATGGCAACGAGACACAGAAATTCAGCACCTTGCAAAAGTATTCAGATGACTTGAACTGTGTCACCTTTTGCCACACTGAAATCACAGGCTTCACTGTATTTAATTGAGCTTGAATGTGATGGACAGAGACAGGGTAGTGCACGGCTGGAAAGTCAAAGTAAAAAGATGTGATGAATAAATCCTTGTAAAATTATTATTATTATTATTTTTTAATAAAAAATATCTTTATTGCTAATGCCAATCACTCTATATGCTCACACACACTCCCGCTTGCTCTCTGGTGCACTACAACTAGTTCTTCACAATGGAGCCTGTCATGTACGCTAAGGCTAGTTAGCATAGCCACGAACTATGCTGGAAAAGCAAACAAACAAACAAAAAATGACTGTACTTCTTGAGGAAGCTAAGGTCCTTCAAAATTGCTCATCTTCTCCAAGTCTGTTGTTGAGAGCGTCTTCGCTTCTGGCATCATCTGTTGGGGCAGCGGCATCAGAACCAGAGACCCAAATTGGCTGGTTCTGTTCTGGAGTCGACTGTGGAACCTCTGAAGATGATGGTGCAAAGAACAATTCTTCAGAAAACCAAGAAAATTACAGATAACTCTGACCATCCTCTTCATGAGTCTGTCATAGACATATACAGCATCTTCAGTCAGAGGCTTCTTCAGGTTTTCTGTAGTACAGACTGCTACAGTAGACCTTTCCTGCCTACACCCATCACCATCTACAATAACTTTAATTAAAGGAGTAACAACATCATCTAATTTTTCTTTGGGGTCAATAAAGTATCTTAGAGTTGAATTCAATTGAAATATTCAAACAGCTGCACACACAAAGGTCTCTCACCTTTTTGAACGCATTCTCAAGATCAGCGCTCTACATGCAAGGTCCGAACTGGTGTGAGTTTTAGCCGAGCGCTGAAGGCATTGACAAAGACGTCTCTCTCAACTGTAGGAAAGGTCACTGCATTATCATTTTATTGTTTTTTTCTTCCCATTCCAAATCCAATTAAATTTTAATCTGCATTATAGGCTTGACTCTCAAGCAACCCTTTTTGCGGAAACATTATTGTATTGATTGAGGTGGAATAATATTGCAGTAATGCGCTGCCATCAAGAGCTGTTGATGGATGTACGCTTGAGCAAAGTCAATAATAAAAGACACCGTAGAATTAATTTCATTTGACAAAAATTGCTTTGTTTTGCTTTTCCACTACATTGTACATTTAGAAATTAACATGAAATAATTTATTTTCAGGTTCAAATCATTTTCACACCTCTGATAAATTAAATGAACCAACAAATCTGAGGTCAGACAAGGTCTTGCTGTTGCTGATTTGATGACAACTTCCAAGCAAAAATGCTTCAAAAATTAATTTGACAGGAACAACAACAGCAAGTGGCGAAGTACTACTAGAGGAAGGGAAACAAATAAAGATCCGACTTGATTTACAATTTATCATTTAGTTAATTATACCATCTTTCTTTTTGCAGACAAACGGGATACCAGTCAAACACACCCAAAACACATAGCTTCTTTCCTGCTTTCACACTCGGCTGCCTTTTGTTAAGAAGACGCCGTCAGAGAGGCAGGAAGAGAATCCAGATAATATAAAGAAAAGAGAGGAAGATATCAATATGGAGGTGAGGAAATAATATACCCGCGACAAGAAGGGAAGATGAAGAAAAGGTAAGGCAATATCTCTGGTTTCTAGCTTACTATTCCAAAGAGATTGTACTAGGCAGCCCTGTTAAAAAAAAATTATACTTTTTTCCACATTTATGTGTTTCAGATAAGACTGATTTTAATAGCAAACATGGATAACCTGAGTAAGTCAAAACATTTTCAAAAAGCTTTCCAAACCATCCTGCTTCATTGTGAAAAATAACAGTCCTCTAAACCCACAAACTTGTTTTGCCACAAGATTTGATAAATTGATGTTTTACATGGCTGAGGGAAAAACTTTGGTCCATTTTTTACAGAATAGTTTTGATTAAGACTTTGAGTAGGCTGCTCCAAAAGTATGTGACATGTTGTGTAAGCTGCTGTGTTAAAGTACGCTTATGTTTAGGGTCACAAACTGATAGCCAGATGTTCTCCTTCAGGATTTTCAATTGGATTGAGATCTGGGCTTTGACTAGGCCTCTCTAAAACATCTCTGTGTAGCTTTAGCTGGATGCTTCTTCTGCAGATGAAAACTAGGATTTCCCTATATTTTGGAGCTTTAATTTTACCTTCTAGTGTTAAAAGGGGGAAAATATTCATGTGTTAGCGACACTGATCACACACCTGAGTAATCTGGGTTATCACAGCTAACTTGTAATTTGACAATACTTTCAAAAAAGACTGGTCTGAAAAGCATTTATACCTTGAATGAAATAGTCATTTGAAGGCTTGTACTCCTCGTAGTCATGCTTCTGTTATACTAAAACTAACCCAATGATGTGAAACCATTCAAGTATCAGAAAAATACAGTAAAAAGAAATCTCTAAAGGGAGAAAATACTTTTAGAGCACAGTAAAAAAAAAAAAAAGTTTCCCAATGAAAAGTTTTGCTGGTTTAATTCAAAAATAAAAGCCGAATCTTTGTTAATCTGCATGGAAATGGGGATTTTGTCAGCTCTTTCAAGGCTTATCAACTTCTCCTGCAGGAAATTACTGTTTGCCCAGAGTTTTAATTTAGCACAAAGTGTCTCACCTGCCTGCCCGTCTTTATGGAAACAGCAGGAGACATCCATCTTCCCTTTGCAAGGCCATCAGACTCCAGTCTGCACTTATTTCCAGTCAGGCTTGTTTAAGCCTGACTGGAAATAAGTGGAGACGAGATGCGATTGTCTGGCCTACTCGATCAATTATGACAGGGAAAGCAGCAAAAACACCGACAGAAAAAGCATGTGGTGAGGGTATGGCTTTCGGGATCCAAAGAACTTGTATGAAATGTTAAGTGGGTTACAGACGTGGCCAGACTAAACACCCATCTCCAGTGAAACCATATCCCACTAATGGGAGCCATTCTGTGACCCCAAAATCCCCATTAATGTTCTTGTACAGGACAGAAGTTCGAGTCTGAGAGGGTCTGAAAATTAAACTAGATGTCTCCTCTTGCACCATCCTCTGCTTGTTGAAAAGAGAATAAAGTGATCAGTTTAAGTGAATCTTTGCAAAGAGATACAGTTTCGCCTTTCACACCTGCAATGCCATCATACTCCAAAATAACACGACAGCGAAAAAGGACACACCTTGAAGGTCAGGGATAAGGTTTCCAATCTAAAACAGTGTTTCGAATTTATAGTTAAAAATAAACACTACTTCATGGACAACAGCCAGGTCAGTATGGCTAAATTTACAGGCATGGTGTGAGAAGACCTGTCCTTTTTGCACAGAAACCTATTGTTCTTGTTATTTGCGAACAATAACTTATCATGCATTCTAAGCCCTGGAAAACAACTAAATATTTGTCAATAATTACTCTTCATGTGACTTTTGGACTACCACAGACTGTGGTTTGTGTGCAACTAAAATTAGGTACTTGTTCCAGATAAAGTCCATTTTTTTCTAAATGTTAATGATGGAAAGTTTTGGTCCTAAAAGGATTGTGGTGGTAAATTAGGTCTTAATATTTTTTCTATGATAATCCAAAGTCTGACCGAATCAGTTCATGGTTAAACTTATTGATTCAGGCTTTAATTTACATGATGACAAGGTTTTCATTACTTGCAAGAATTTGCATACAGACATGTTTGAACTCAAATTGTTGGGTTCTTTTATAATCAAACATCACTACACCACATTGAGCCAGCAAACATTAAAGAGACTTGCCAAAGAAATATAACTGACTCGTTGGTCTCCATAGTGACCAAAATGATTTACTGGTAATTACATGGCAGCAGCCCCCACCAGCTCCACTGCTGTTTCACATTAGTTCAGATACAAACCACAACATACCAAGCACTGTTTTGTCATCTAGACAGAACAGTGTTAGCTAACAGTGCAATTAGTAATCTTGCTGGATTCAGAAATAATTGTTATGGGAATTACAGTCAGAAACAAACAAACTTTTACTTGCATGTGTACATGTAGCATGCTAACTTGCAGCTATAAATAAACTGTCCTGTTATCAGAGGTACAAATATTAGCTAGAGGTCAGTTTGAAGTAGCTCGAGCAGCTTTGATCCCCACTCGTATTAAACTAGTACACTTCACACATCCTGTGTCCTCTCTCAGTCTGCCGGTGGCCATTTAGTATTTTAATACACTTTTGAAAGTTACTTTAATCCCTATAAATACATCATTGCCACAACTTTCAAGATCACCAATCCCAAATCTATGCATCTTGAAGAAAGGGAAGTCTCTAAAATGTCATTCATAAAAAGTAGAGGATCTCTGCCCACCCTTGTCAATTCCAATAGTGAATATGGATAAGCTTTTAATTCGCTGCAAATCATCTGACCTTTTAAATATGGAAATCACTTCAATTTTCAACGTGCCAGGATTCATGCCTTTCACCAGCTATTTAATTGAGGTTCATGGTTAATGCAAAGCGATATAGAGCTTTTCCATGAATCAGAAAATGTATTTTCTGAGCTTTGCAAGCAAATTATAGAAAATGTTAAACTGGGACAGCACAGTAGGCTAGCCAAGTTGAAATGAACCCTTTGCACAAAGATATCAAAGCAGTAGGAAACAAATGTATGTTTCCAAAGTGGAACAGACAAATTGGACCAAAAGTTGCAAACTCAGGAAAAGAAAGTAGTTTAGATTGTGTAGTTCCTGCTTTAAGAGAAAAAAACAAAAACAAGAATCACATACTATTAATGTAATAAATAGATTTACCACATAGATTGGATTGATAAGCGTCAGAATATGAAGTTTGTTCAAGTGAAATCTCATGTAGTAAGTCCAATCCCAATCATCAAAGTTAAATTAAAAGCCCCCCCCTTGACAATTTTAGGTAAAAAAAAAAAAAAAAAACACAAAACCCAATTTATTTTAGTATTACAGAACATGTCACATTTAAATGCACTCTGCAAGAAGAATAGTAACACAATAAAAATATTATATAAATCTTACTTTTTTCCCCCATTTTGTTTAGAGAGGAAAATACCAAATTTCGCTGTTGTGTAAGGTTGAGAAACTGCAATGATTGGGATCTTACAAGAGGAAAATAACCCAAAACACATGGCCTAAAACCTACAGAAAATATTTAGGGTCAGCTGAACCGAAGAAAAAAATCTGACAGGACCCCACGCTCTGGATATAGTAGGGAAATTGTGCAAAGATCAATCAATGTGCCTCCTGTTTTATTTCGTCTGTTTTCTGACTCCATCCGCCCAGCTGAATATCAGTTTTAGGCTTGGTGCTGATCCATCTCAGTTCGGAACATTTCCTTTTTCATTTCAAAGTTTCACGTTGCATTCTCTTCAACGCCTTTCAGCGGGTCACAGCATGTTCACCTCCAAACACAATCACCAGTGAAGATTCATTTTTGTAAGCGACATCAAAATATGATAAGACCATTTGTAGTACAGACTACGACACAATTCATGGAGTGATGCGGTTTTCTCTGCACAACAGTGTGGATGTGTGCATCTTTCCTTGGTTTTCTATCTGACCACAGAGAGTGTGACAAATGGATGTGTCAGAGCTTGATGGAGCACTGCGATTGCTCTGCTAGGCACAAAGCTATTACAGGACTATATAGACAGCTGCAAAGGAAAATCCTGTTTCAATCAAATACGTATAATCCGGGAGACAAAGAAAGATGTTTAGGAGGCGACAGGAAAAGTCTCCTCCCTGAGCAATATCAAATGCTAATACACATTCAGACTTGTTGGTAAGAGAATTTAAGCCAGATTTGTTTACATTTAAAATTGCACAGTACAATTTCTAAAGCTGCTGTGGTAAATAATTTTTTAAGATGTGTAAAGGCTTTTTGTTCTGCTGACATGCAACATGTCAAAGGACACATTGCCATTTAGCTTGATAAGGAACACAAGCTTCTTAGGACACTGAAACATTGCTGCACAAAGACTTATTTTAAGCACCTGACATTCTGTGAATCAGTTGTTTTCTATACAATAGTCATGGCTACTGACAGTAGCAAAATGTATTTTTCTAAAGCTACAATCAGCTAGTGGCCACTGCAGCAAGAGAACAGCCGATTAGAGGTTCTGGTGTGAAACACGGCTGAAATGTGTCATTGTCACTGCACTATATTTTCTGATGCAAGTCAAGTGAAACAGACAGCAGTAAACAGCCTACTAGAGATTAAGCACCGTGACCTTGGGCGAGTTCCCTCTAAATAGGCCACAGAACTGTCCTTTAAGTGTACAACAGATTAGCTGCCTGTGTGCATATATATATATATATATATATATATATATATATATATATATATATATATATATATATATATATATATATATATATATATATATATATATATTTGGATTTTCTGGATGTAGACAATCTCAATGCATTTTTTGTTTTGCACATGAGAAAAAGAAATATGACAAGACCCTGCTGTAAATATGTAACATATAAATTGCAGTTTTTATGAGAATAAAAACCGCAAGAGCACATCACCTCTTAGCTTTTGCTCATCGGCCCTTTGCTGTGCCCGGAACATAAAAAGAAGCTTTTAACAATTTACGATGCAGATTCTTGGTGAGCAAGAATATTTCTTGAACAAAGCACCAGTTTGACAATAACTGGTGAAAGTATTAGCTTTCAAAGATTAAACATAACCATCTGACTGATTACTTTAGACTAGATAAATGTTTGCACAAATGCCTGATTAGGTGATTTCAATCGCATGTTTTATGTAATTCTTCCAATCACAGTGGGAGATCATAATCTCTCCTGCTGGAAATTCAGTAACTGTTCAGCTGCTAACAGAGAGGATTCTTCTTTCATACACCTGAAAAGAAAGCAGAGCTGTGAGGTGATTGGGATCAGCGCTAACCTGTAATTACAGCCCCCATTTCCTGCCTTGATATGCCATATGAAATACTCAATTTTAATCTCTAAAACAGAGATTTCCAAGTGGCTGAGTGCTATTCATTTATGGAGCCAAATTGAGTCACTTGGATCTAGATTTATTGTAATTAAATATTTATCAACATCTTTTATAGTTTTACAAGAAATGATTTTAAAATGTGCAGCTGTTCTGGACTTTACAGAGAAAAGAAAGACAATTTTCGACTGAAATGCTGCAAGTACTGTTGACAAATGTCAGCCAGGAGGGAAGTAGAGACAGATAATCCAGAGAAAAACACTGCAGGTTTGGATGAAACTCTGCATGGTTGCTCGAAAAAAGGGAAGAATTGAGGGGAGACAAGAATTTTTTTTTTCTTTTATTCAGACTGGAACAACTACATGTCCTTCTTTCTGTAAAGACTTTAAACCTATTTTTGTTGTACACTCAGGGATAGTGGAGACTACAAGGCTCAAATTAAAGAGATACTGCAAGATTTAAAAAGTAGTTATGTAGGAATCATACACAGCTATATCTAAATTTAGAAACTGTACAGATGAACTGGCTAATAACTCCAACGGTATATTAACCCAGCATCCATCTTCCATATGATCTTTGGCCCTAAAAGAAAAATAAGCTATTTCTCCGTGACCATGATTAATTAGAAGACCAAAGCATTAGGGATGAAACTTATTGTCTACCAAAACATAAATATCCAGGATAATTTAACATTGACAGCAAAAGCAGTCATAAGTCTCGAGAAGAAATGTTTTCTCAAAATCTTCAGAGAATCGATTTGTTGAAACAATATCCAGTTTTTCCTTTACTTTTGTTTTTTTGGTGTTGGTTTTCGTAATGCTACCAATTGCTTTGTTTTGAAATTTGTACAACTTCCCCCAAGTAATTTTCATGTTCAAAATTGGGAAATCTGTTCAAAACCAGGTTGCAGCAGGAATGAAGGGGAATTTACCACGGCGGTGAATGACCAAGTGCAAGAAGACGTAATTTAAAAGTTCAGTTCTGGCAGGATTCAGGTCAGCTGTATTTTCAGCTCTGATCAGCACAGTTTCTCTAATGTGCACAAGCGTCAGCACTCTGATTGCTACCATAAGAATATTTATTAGTGAGAAGCTATGCAATATTCTGCAATTCTCAGGATTTTCCCACCAAATAATCAGCCTGTGCTTTACTTGTGAGGTTTCTCCTCTATGATGAAGATGTGAGAGAACAATTTAAATACTCTCTGTCCAGTCAGTCAGTCTCTGCTGTCTGAGTTTTGGCCCCAAAAAGCCTTATCGAGCTAATGCTACACAAAAAGCAGCTTCCATCGAACTATAGGGGGTATTGAGCGAATAGGATCTGCGGACGTCAGCAGGTACATGAAAAGAAATAACTGCCATTACAGAAAACTTTTTTTAAGATTAACTTTATGCTCACAAATGTCAATAAGCAGCCAGACATCCTTTCTATATAACAAATACCCGTTTACATCCATACACTATATACAGTGTTATAATATGAAAAACTGTATCTGGATTTGGTTTAAATCACACTTTTTTTGTGTTAAAAAAAAGTGTGATTTAAAGTTATGTATTCACTTTGAAAAATAACTCAACGGTTTAAGTTGTGTTTATGTTTTAATAGCTTTTCTTAGGGTGAGTTCAAAAATATGGGAATATTTGACGTTTACATTTTCCTGTTCACCATCTTTGTAATTCCTCAGGTATTTACTGTTAAAAAGAAACACGTCCTACTGTCTAAGCTCAGCCTCTCTTACAGTAAACATATTTCATGTTCTCTTCCTGCCTGCCCCCACCTTCTATATTCATATATTCAACGCTTGCATTCAGCTTGGCACTAATATTCTCGTCAGTCTTCCCTCCCTCCCTCCCTCCATTTGCATCCATGCTGTCCCTCCCTCCCACTCGTTCTCTAACTCGACTCGCTGTATTCATCACACGGTGAGAGTTAGCCCAAAAAGCTGTCAGGATATGTTCTGCTGTCAGCAAGATGCCGAGTGGAGCGCATTAGATTTTGGCCTCAGCGTGTCCCTGACAAGAAACAAGCCAATTAAGGGATCCCCCAGCACTGCTTAAGCCTGGTTATGGCAGAGGTCCCTGAGATGAACACTGGTGTGCTAAATCATCATACCTTTTTTATATTAGAGCCTCCATGGGGAGAGGTGGAATGATTCCGGATTATTCCCCCCTTTTTTTTTTATCTCCCTCTCTCACTCTCTCTCACAAAGCTGCTGGCCACCACTCGACAGCAGACATTAAAGAAGTTTATCTGAGCTATGAAGGACATTGACATACAGATTTTCTTCCCTCCTCTCCTCCCTGTTGTTCAGTCTCACTCTCAAGGCTAATAGTATTAGGGAGGGAGGAAGTGCTTTGAGATAAGCCTTAGGTCAAGCAGCCGCAATCAATTACTGTGGTTAAATATCGTAATAAAAAGATTAAGGATTAGGACTAAGGGAAAGTACAGAGGCTTGAGATGGTGTTCGAAGCCTGCAGGAATGTTTAAGACGATGTTTTGGATGTCTCAATTTTTGTTTCCATTGCATCTTATCTCCATTCATCTTTTTCTCTTCAGATCCATTTCTCATTTTCCATGTTTGCAACTGCAATTTTTTTTCGATGCCCAGCTATATATATATATATATATATATATATATATATATATATATATATATATAAAGCCTTCAAACAAAATACAGATTAGTTTAAAATATTTCAGGGTGAATGATCCATTCCAAGGTTGGTAAATCTTTGTCTTTTCTTATCAAAGTGCAGTGGAAAACAAGGACTGTAAAAACTTCCTGATTGAGAAAAAAGAAAAACCACAAGGTATTCGGAAAACAACAGATCAGACGTCTGAGGCGAACAAAAAGCATTGTAGTTCTGAACGATGATAAATTAACTTCTATTATTTTGCTTTTTAGACCAGCAGTTACTGAATTTTCACAAGATATTGTGTCTGAGTTTATGTTCTAAACATCTGCAACCATTCAAAGTGTTTTTCTACAAGTTCCATGTAGTTATTTTTTGTATACATTCCTCTTTAAAAGTATTCATACTCCTTTGACCTCTTTGCATTTTGTCACTTCAAAACTAAAAACTTGAGTGTATTTTATAAGGACTTAATTTGTGATAAATCAACAGAGTGACACATGCTATAATTATGACGTAGAGGAAAAATATCCAGCGTTAATCTGAAAATTGTGATGTGTAATTGTGTTGTCTCTACCAGTTTTGCACATCTAGAGGTGAAAAGTTTTACCTGTGATTGGTAAAATAGCTTCTCAGTGAGAGTGGAGGAAGAGAGTTTGCACAAAGCAATTTTCAAATCTTGCCACAAAAATCAAGTTGAATTTAGGTCCGACCTCTGAATGCTCCGGCATTTAGCTCCATCAATAGTCCGAGCTGAACAAAACAGTTTCAATTTGTGTGTGTGTGTTAGAAACTTTTCACGCCACTTTTACCAGAAGAGGGCTGATGTCTCCAGTGGGTGGCAGATTTGGAATACATGTACTTTAAATCTTGCTTCGCACCCTGTGTGAGAGTCACATAAACACATCCTTACTGCATAGAGATGTACAAATATACCCAACTATCTCCCTCTGAGTCTACTATACTGAGCAGTGTTCTAGCTAGGCCTGTCACGATAACAAATTTTGCCGAGCGATTAATTGTCTAAAAAATTATTGCGATAAATGATAATATTGTTTCAAGACCTTTTGACACTGATTTAATGGAAATGACTAATAATGCATAATAATTTCCTGCCATAGGTAGATACACTTTATTTTCAAAAGAACACATAACACTGGAACTGAAACTAAATAAACAAAACAACCAAAAACAAAAATAAAATGGATTCTCAGTCTCCATTAACAAAAAACGTACTTGAATAAAAATTAAACAACATAAAGCCAAAGTGGAAATAAATACTGCATTCAACCAAAAGAGTGCAGATATGAAGTCTGTATTCTATATTGCCCTT
>NW_015113264.1:129877-182716 GCF_001443285.1 Poecilia latipinna | reverse complement strand
GTAATTTAGATCATCGTGGCCTCTCCGATCTAAATCGGGGGTTTTCCCCGACTGGGAGCTTTAACGCTGAATGTGACAGGTAGCCAATCAGAAAGCACGGATTCTCCTCCGTGTTTTCTGAGGGGAAATTATGGAGGGGAATCCCAAACAGCTGACACGGCGCGACACGATGTCCAGCGGACATCGGAGATGATATGTGGAAACAACAATAATATTTATTCAACGTTTCGTGCAAAGAATATAGAAATGACAAGGAGAGGAGTTGGAGCCAAATTGCTACCGCAGTTGATGAACCCGGTAAGTTTCCAGCTGTTCTTCGTTAACGTGACATAAATAGCTTATAATGATTTTCATTCAGTCATAACTTTACGCTGACTCTAGCCACATGCATCACAGGAAGATTCTAGTAAAGCATTGATTAATGCCTGGTTTTTAAATTAGTTAACTGGACTTGTAGCCATTACTTTGTGCCCATGTGGCTGGACACCACAGGGCACTATGAACCCGATCGAACCGTTATACCTAGGATTTCTGTCAGGTTTTGAAAATGGGCCGACAGTCCGCCAACAACTCGTGTAGTGTGCGCTGGAAATTACACTAAGGAAATGAGGAAGGGAGGGTCAGTGGAGAGCTTTTTTGACCCTTTTTTCATTCAAAAAAATCGATAGGTTTAATTTATCGTGCAATTAATTGATTTATCGTTTATCGTGACAGGACTAGTTATAGCAAACTTAAACCAGAGATTAGAAAAGCCTTCTTTACATAGCACTGTTTATGTGGAGGGTAAGTGTTGTTTTAAAATCTACTTAAAAACAATGCAAATTGCAATCTGTAAATACACAGGACTCGGGAATGTCTTTGAAATGACTGGGTCTATGAGAATTTAGCATAAAATAACCAATATGAGATTTTTCAACAATTCTTTAACAGGCTACAAAATTCAATTAAGGACTTTCAGGATGCTGGATGTTTAAAACGAGAACAGATGCCTTGACTTACGAGATGATTAACCCGACTAATAATTATATGACAATTTGTGTGCTTTACTCTGACATTTGTAGGCAAATGCACTACTCATTTGGCTGCACATCCTAATCCATATGCACTATTCCAACAGGGGGTACTTTAAAAGTTACACAGCAGCTTTAAAAACATGACACAGTTGATGTTCCATATAATCTGCTTGTTTTTCCAATATGCAGACTGTTAAAAATGTATATATTTGCAATCTAGAAAGCAGTGTGACAGCGCTTTATACACTGCTCCACAATGCAATACAGGATGCACATTCTTCACACATAATCATGAGACATTTTTCCTTGTTGCAAAGTGGCCTTTGGGTATTTTTTTGTGGGGGATGAATTTATCGACTGCTTGAAATCTCAAACAATAAATGAAAATAGGATTACCCCCTGCTTTCATGATGGACAACCCTTTTTCTGGGCTCCAACCTGTTTTTCTCAGCGTGCATTAGTGAAAACAAAAGGCAACATTAGGCATTCCTAATCCCTTAAAGCCTTTTTATGTAATTTAATAAATAAGCTGCTCCATTCACTGCTTCGCTCCCCTTCCCACACCACCACTCACCACTGGGAAAAGGACTCATGCATATTTCAGCACTGTATTTGCCCACTGACTGAAGCTTATTGTGGCTGCATGCATATACCGAAGCAGCCTTCTTCCTATTCTCATCCTTTTTGTCTTTTGTCCACCCCTGATACCTTGTGCTTCATAACTATTTACTTAACTGGTAGCACGAAACATTATAAAAAACAGAGATCAGAAGCACATAAAAATCTCCCAAAACATTAGCCAACAATAAATTAGCACGCCTTTTCTCCACTCCACATTTATCAAGTTCTACTAGAACAGATTTCAATAGCCTTGAGTGGGATTTCTGTTCAGTATGCACAGATTTAATGGCTGGAGCCTTTGAGGTTGAATGTGTTTACCAACTCAGAGGAAAGGCTCACATTCACGTCATTAACAAGTGAGCCACTTTGGTCGGATTCCCTTGCGGATAGTTGAAACAGATCTATTTACTATCCAAGCTAAAGCAGGAATAAGACAGAAAAAGGGCACCTTGGCACAAAATACAGCCATGGCAAAAATGTTTGATTTTGTTTGCAGCGAGTAAATATCTGCTCGTGGCTTTTCAGTTTGGTTCTGATGTCTAAGATGTGGTGTGGCGCTACAGAGACACACAATGTGCGGATGATGGGACACCAATCACAATAATTAACCGAAGCGTTTCAGACTTACCAGTGCAATTTTCACTTTAATTAAAAGTTTTCTGAGACAAGTGTGATAATTGCACACGAGTATGCCTGAAGTCAGGAATTTACAATTCAGAATTGCTAATAAACTTTTTTCAAAACTATCTTATCCAGAACTTCTTGCAAAACCGAAAGAAAGAGAGAAAGAAAGAAAGAAAGAAGAAGAAAGAAAGAGAAGCAGCAAAAGAAAAACGAGCAGTTTCTTTCTGTTTTGCTTTTCTTTTACGCACTTTGTTTAACCAGTTCAGAGTCACAGGTTTTGATGGATCAAACCAGCTACCAATAAGCAAGAGGTGTTTATAGGTCACTGGCCCATCACAAGATCACACAAGCAATTGTCATGGTTGAACATTGCATTATGTTTTTAGTTTAATTGCTTTACCCTCTTACCCTGTGCTCATACTGTGACTATGGATATAAATATATACTTTTTTCAATCAAAACACATCAAATCAGAAAATTGAACTTCATCTCAGCACACGAAAGAAGGCTCTCTGGCCATATGAGACCAACATTAAACAATGGCCTAAAAATAAAATTCAGCATGGTGGAAAACATTATTTATCACACTGACCACACTATGCCCATTATGAAAGATGGTGATGTGATCGCGCTGAATGTTTTAGTTCAGGAAAGGCAGAATAGCGTTTTACAAAACATTAGAGAGTCCTAGAATGGTCTATTCAAAGTCCAGACACAGAAACTCGAGGTATTTCTTCAGACTTACAAGTCTCCAGATTTCTACAAAGCATATAATACAGGAGGCTAAACACCACATATTTCAGATTTTTTTTTCGAGAAACTATGCAGCGTTTTTATTTTCAGCTTCACAATTATCCACTGCTCAGTGTTGGTCCATCAGATTACATTCCACCAGAAATTTGTACGCGCAACGTGAAAAACTTTGAAGAAGTTTAAGTGGCATTGATACTTTTGCAGGAAACTCAATGCCAGTTCATCACTGCCAATTCTACACTTCTGCTGTAAAAAGTTACTGTTATTTGATCAAACTCCTCCGCAGCTACACACCTTCACTTCACCTTGAATTCGACATTATATGACCATCTATAATTTCTCACAGCCATCATCAGGACATCATAATAAAGAAGTTACTGCTTATGAAATCCTTTAAAGATGTGCTCTAGGCAGGACAGGCTGACAGCAGTGCGTTTCCAAAACTACAACAACTGCATGTGTCAGATAGGTAGGCTGCTGTATTGGACTGATACCGGGGCTGTGTCTAATATGTTGGAGATTGACTTACTCCTACTGGCTCCCAGTTAGTGATGGGGATTTTGAACTATTTTGCCACTCCAGATCTGCACACCTTCCCCCAGGCCCTCTCACCTCGATGGCTTAAATATTAATAGTAAGTTGGAGGATTGAGGATGAGTGAGGAGAGGAGACGACTGACGGCTTAATCATGGAGGCAGTTGCCTCTTTCTCTCTCCTTTCCTTGCCGCTGTGGGCGGCTGTCACCACGACCTACATGATGTAATCACATCTATAACCCTGATATGGGCCACTGAGGGCCATGAGGAAAGGGATGCAGAAACATAGAACGTTCTAGGGCAGAAAGGTGGAGATCACCTCAGCATATGATCATTTCAGGTCTAAACCCAAAGACAAAAAATAATTATGTTTATGGGTCCCTTTCCTCCTCTCCCACATTTCAAAAGTATATTCAATTTGCAATTTATTTAAATATTCTCTTTATTTTTTTCCAAATATTCAGGAAAAAAAACAAATGTTCATTAAAAACTTCTAGATTAGAATGAGTATATGAATTAGCTTTTATTTAGTTACAAAATTGACCCTATAAACTTTTTATTAAAGGTCTGCCAATACATCCAGCTCATAAAACACGATAAGACAGAATCAGATTTCAGCAATAACTTGGATAATAGTAAAAATTATTTATTTTGGAGAAAATGTTTCAGAAATGTTAAACGGTGTCTTAACATGTAATCATTATGGTATGGCTTGACCAGTCTAGTTATTTTTAGATTTAGTATCGCATAATATCAAATGCAGTCCAGACTGAATGGCACCGTTAAACAGGACTTTAGATTAGACAGATAATTTACTCCAAACAAGCAAAACATTGGTAAGATTTTTGGAGTACATGCACAGCCAGTGTAGATTCACAGAAGTCGCTAAACTGTTGCAGTTTCTTTGAGCCTTCAAAAAGCTACCACACAAACTATTTGAAAAGACCCCTTCCTTTGTTACTTCAAAATAAGAGCCCTTGATATATAGTCTTTTGGACTCACCAGTACTGAGAAAACGGAGAATGTTTTGGTGAAAGTGTTTGTGCCTTGTGTAATATTGTGTAATTTTTTCAAAAGGTTAACCTTATTTCTTGACTCTGCAAAGCAAAGACGTACCATTTCCTTACCGACATGCATGCACCTGTAATCATGCTGTTGCTGGGTCATTTCAACAAGACGGTTCCGACCGAAGGTAAACCACTGGTTTGTCAACTTACAAAGAGGGAAGATGAAGAAAAGTTTTTAAATGCACAATAAGTTGTTCCCTCATCAAGGTATCAACCAACTTTTTGAGCCCTGCTCATTTTCTGAGTGATAATTCATGCAAATATGGAAAACAAATATGCAAATATGCTAACCTAAAAAATGACTCATTGTCAGAGGTGAAATGGAAGCTAGTGGCATGAGATCTTGGGACATTAACATATTTTCCGTCAAAGTCAAGCCCACCATCCTGTGCCAACAAGTGGCGTTCCCTAATGAATTGAAATGGACCTTGGGTATAAATGTATCTCCTTTAAACTTGACACCCCATTTCTCTATGAAGTAAGAAAGGAAGATGTTGTTTGTTACCCTGTTGAGTTGCCTAATGAAGAGGTGTTGGCTGACAACACTCGGTTATATAAGTCTTAAAGACATGCCCACCAACATAAATCGTTTGTATATATTTTAGGTCATTGGTAAGGCAAGGAAACGGTGACAGCCAAGATATAAATCATTTGCACGCACTTGGAGAACACTGACTGGCAAACCACCAGAAATGCTAAAGCTGGCATTTGCTTTGCAGCTTCTAATCAGTGGCAATACTTCCTATCAGCTGGCAATAGCATATTGTCCTTGGGAGCCAGAGGCACTTATTTTTAAAGCTATAAAGGGAATTATGTTGGGGGGGTTAGAGCTAACCGAGAAAAAATAGATAATGATACATTCAAAGCAAGATTGAAGAGCATACTTTCCCACTAAATTGTCTTTTTTAAATGATGATAAAAGGAGAAATGATGGTGAGACTTAGATTTGTTTTATTATAATTGATTTCAAATGTTTAATAACACAACATTTCCAAAGTATTTTAAATAGTGATCCATTAATAGGCAACATTTAAAGACTGGAAAGAACACTTGGAGATAAATTGAGGCCAATGACAGACCTTCATAGGTGAGGAACAACAAATAGGAAACTTCCTAAGGGACACCGGATTCATTATCTACCACTGAATTACAGCGTTTCCCATGTGAAAAGAAGACCCTGATGCAAGAGGAAGGAATAAATGAAAGAGGCCACTAAGACAGTTCACATCACTATAGTTGATCTCATTAAAGTTGCAGTGGCAATGTTTTGAACTAGGCAAACTGTACAGTAAGACCAAAAGCAAACAGAGGCGCTGTTCTTACCCCATTTATTGGATACGTCTTCCATCCCAGCTCTCCAAGCACAGACGTTGTATCCAGCAACACCACTGAAACAGAAAACAAACAGAGAAAGACAACACGGTAAGCAACCTGACAGCCCAGAAAAAGATATCTATGTGCAGTGAAACTGAAATGGCAGTCATGAATGTGTTAATGTTGACATTTTTATATTGACAAAAATTAGATTTTTGGATCAATATAAAGAAGACTGGCAGCACTTACACTGGGAGCAGCAATTTTTGTCATGTGTGACATATTTTGGGGGCAGATGGACTGAAATCAGATTGCTGTCAGAAATCTATTCCCACCTCTGCCTTCCACTGCCTGTTGGTGGAATAAAATAATTTAGATGCATTTGTATTAGCCCTGTTGTGTCGTACTGTGTATCTCATTATGCTAATGTTCACAGAATTCTATGCATTGCTGAGGCATAGCATTATGACCACCTGCCAAATCAAGTGTTTTGGCAGCCCTTACTTTATGGCCAAAACTGCACTGACCTACTGCATGGATTTCACTACAGTCCACCCCTGAAGGTATGCTGTGGTATCAGGCACCAAAAGGTTAGGAGGAGATCCTTTAAAGGTGGACTATTATGTTTCCTTTAAAAGGTTGGGATCGGTCTATCAAAAACATGTACATTACTTTTTACCCCTCACAAAATTACTCTTAGGTAAGGAGTTTCTAATCCGACTATTTTGAAAGGAGCCTACTTTGTGCTCCTCTCAGAACGAGATATTTTAAGGCCTGTTGTGACCTCAGTCCAGATAACCTGCAGTTGACCACAACCCACAGCTCAATGTTTACACTTACACGTGAAAATGGCTGCAAACTGGATGCGCAATTGTACATCTTTGAAAAGCGGAAGTGGATCCTCCTGTACAACCAACAAGAATGCATTAAGTGGCTTCTGAATAGTAAGACAACTACCAAGCATTTGTCTTTTCCAGCAGCCATTGTACAGTGCACCCAGTGGTAAAACCAGCTGACCAAAGATGCAGGAGCTCCACTTGGGTTGCTAGGTGACAGGCTGGCTTGCTGGGATTACAAAGTAATGACGCAATGTTACTCAACAATCAGCAGGTTCTTGAAATGGTTCATTTTTCAGACATCAAAAAACATTAACTTATTGTCAAAAAATGGCTGTTTTTTGTTTTATTTTAAGCGCTTGACCTGTTTTTAGAAGCATTACAGACTGAACTGAAAATATAAAAATGTGCATACATAGGCACCTTGCTTGTTATGTGGCTGTCCAGTTGCATATGCAAAAAATTGTGATGCACTGTGTATTTTGACACATTTACATTAGAACCAGCATCTGGTGTAATAGACCTCTAACCTTGACTTCCTATCTTCCTAAGAACATGTTTGATATTTACAGATCCCTGCAGACTGGGAGCAACCCACAAAAACAGCAGGAGAGGAAAATCTCTGACTCAGTTGTCTGGCATCACCAGACGGCCCTTGAAAAAAAAATGTTCCCTTGGTATCTAATATACTCCACCTCCCAAACAGGTGCAAAAGGTCAAGTGATAATCAGTGTTCAATTCACAAGACAGTTAAGTGTCATGTTTGTTTGGTTTGTAATATGCATATGGAAAAGAAAGATGTTATTTATCATCCAATACTTTTTTTTTTTTGTTGCAAAAGCATTATGCCATTTCTGGCTGAAGTTAAACTTTCTAGGATAGTTTATAAAAAGAAGACAATGCAGTTCTGGTGTGGAAAATATCACCAACCTTGTCAATGCTTTTTTTCTGACTCTCAAGGACAGAAGATTTTAATAATTCAAGAGGAAAGCATTTCTCCTCAAAATAAGTCATTTACAGTGAAAAGAAGTAGACATGACTTCTTGAATTTACTCTCGGTTAGATGCCAGCATATCCAGTGAACTGATAGAAATGTTTTTTGCCCTCACTTGTGGCAACATTAGGGAATAACTAGGAGACTAAAACCGCAACATATTTTCAGAAATGTATAAATATTAAATGAGGCCCATCTATTCACCTCGTCAAACAAGCCAAGTACACGGTATATGTGACAATACACCTACAGGATGTCCTAATTATATGCAGGAGTAAGGCATCATGAGGTAGGCCTGGAGAAACAATACGTTTTAAAGGAAAACAACATTTTTATTTACACAAGATCAATAGTAACACTTTTTTCCCCGAACAAATCAATGCGTATTTTCTTCTTGAAAATGACCTGATTGTATGTGTCAGTTTGTCATGAATGTCCACTTACAGCTTTTTAAGTAGATCTCTGAGGCTAGTTATACTAATACACGATTGTTAGTGATGGCATTTCCAAAGAAATCTCCATAAGCGTTATTACTGTGAATGAACTACTTTATAAAAGCAAAGAAGCTCAAGAAGCTTGTTTCTGTACAAAAATGGTTCCATTTGTGTCAAAGGAAAAAGGAACATTTTCTCTTAGAAATCAGTGATCACCTCTGATTGCACCCGTTTGACAGATTGTTCAACGACCTACTCTCTTGGGTGGTAACAATAAAACTTTGAGCATCTCCATCGATAACAGGAAGTAGTTGTGTGGCTGACCAGAGAATCATTTGCAAAAAAAGCAGTAGTGTTGGTTTCTGCAGGGACTTGGAGAGGTCTTCTCTGGTGCATCAAGGACTCTGTTCGCTATTCATTTTGCATTATAGCAGCATCACTAGTTTGAGCATGCACAAAACTTCTATTGTGAGATTTATGTGGTTCATTATTATAATAGCACTATATCCGAGTCGTAGGTTTAGTGTTGAGGAGGTTCGTGGCAGCAGATATGACTTGACCAACTTTGTGTGGCCTGGTCTTAACTGTGGCAAACTGCATACACTTCAAAATGTATGCACTTTTGAAGTGTATGCAATAGTTCACAAAATCAATGTTTACAAGTTTACTTGACCAAAGGAATATTTACAGGTTGCAGAACGAATTTAACATTTATTTAACATTTGTCATAAAAAGTAAATCTATTTAGATATGTGAGGGAGGGCGAAGGAACAATCAGAGAAACATAAGCTTTACAGTACAGTTATACAACAGTCACGGCAAAATAAACAAGAAAACCGTAGATCACCGTAGAAACATCACTGGAAAAACTAATAGGTTTTGAATTTTATGCAGGATTTTGACTGCACTCAGATATGCGACTTCTGCACCAGATTAAAATTTCTGCATGAAATGGCATTGTTCATGATGTACAACACTGCACAAAGAAGCCCTGACATGCATTGTTTCATGCTGCTCATAAACTCAAGTCCCACTGGTGTTTCCCTCTCCACAAAAAGGTTAAAACTGAAGGTCATGATACAGAATCCTCCCATATTTAGAGACATTCCTTAGACTGTGAGGAAACATCCTAAAGCAGATCTAATACCTGCGGTGAAGCATCAAAGGCCCTTTTTGGCCAGAATTTGGTGTTTGCTTTTACTCCAATTTCTCCTAACAGTCTATCTGAATGGTAATGAAAGTTTTGAAAATTATGTAGCAATCTTAGCCTAAGGCATTTCTAAAACAAACCCTAATCCATCAAAACAAACTATTTTTAATGCCAGCATCTATAAAATAAATGTTAAATGTGGTTCATAAAATAAATGTTTACTTGTCCAAACTCTTGTGGTGTGTGCTACATGTAAGCATGATATGGTCTGTGTATATTATTTTATGTTAGATATAAAAAAAAAATTACACAGATTGACTGTCTATAAAGAAGATATTCAGATATTAAAGCCATTTTCCTGGACAATATTTTGAATGTTCTCACTGTTCCTCAACCCAAGAATTTGACATATGCAGGATGGAGAAAAGACAAACTGCATAATGGAGTAGGAACCCCTGCAGTGTCCAAGAACGCATTAACATATTAATAGGCCATTTTAACTTTTGGGAATAGATTATGGGAACTGAAAATCTGAGATTATAAACAGGGCTTATAGGGATATATAAATATGTTCTCCCTAAGTTTTCAATATAATACAAAATATTATATATATAAATATTGTCATGCAGAAAATACAGAGCAGAAAAAGGGATCCAATCGCAGTCCAAAAAGAACAAACGTTGACATATGATAGATCTGAAAAGACCTTCAGAGGGTTTATAAAAAACAAGACCAACGTAATCCCAAACAGGAATTTACAATTTAAAACCTGCCATAGATAGTATGAATAATTATTTGCAATACAGTTTTCATGTTCTTGATTATTGAACAGTTTAATTACATTTTACAACCAAAGCTTTTGTCAAGTTTTATGTTTGGTTGATTTTTTTTTTATTTATTTATTTTTTTTACATTTAGTCTTCATACACAGGAATTACAAACAACAACAAAAAAGCCCCATAAAATCATGAGCCACAGAGGATATTTATATAGCACAGATTTAACCAGAAACTGAACGATTTCTCTGGAACAGCAACTGAGAGCTTTTAATGACTCATGCTGTGTTAGAGCAGTATGAGATTAGGTGGAGAAAATGGACATTGATCTATATGAAATTGCAGCAGATTATTCTATTGATTGACTGTCCTGTCCAGCGTAGAAAGAACAGACTTCATGCTGATCGTTTTATCCTCCAGCCACAGCCTCTCTGTAATGCAAGTTTAATATTTCCTCTGTCGGCTGGTAGTTCCAGCATCTCTGCGTCTCTTCCTCCACAGCTGATGACAGGTCTGTGCCCTGGTCTGCATCACTGGCAGACTGCAGGACTAGTTGACCCTGCCAGTGCTGGTAATGGGTACCATTAGACTACTGCAGGCAGGTAACCAGCTCAGTTTTTGGAAAAGGACCAAATTTCTTATAATACGCCGTGCTACACACCAGAATAAGATTACTTCTACTTATAAAGTAAACTTCACCAAAGAAAAAAGTGACTGTAGGCTGTTGTGACCTGAAAGGACAGAGAAAACTTCTGATTTGGAGCTGGAAAGCTGCAATAGAAAGACATTGACCTTCCTGTGGTAATTTGAGTATATAGACCCAAGTAGTGGCTTTTTACGAGAGCAACAGAAGTTTATGCAAACCACCAGAGGTGATCTACTCAGTGACATGGATTGCTCTCATATTACTCATAATCACACTGAATAACTGTCACGAAAAAATAATCTGCAGAAGATTATTTTAATTAAAATCATAACCAGCATAGTTTATAACACCACACTGCAGAAGTGCAAGGAAACAGCATTGACCACTGAGATCTTTATGCCAATATCTTGTATTAGTTACTAGATTTTGAGCCTGATCTGAACATTAATCAATGGGTGTTACTTTTTGAACTTTCCACATTACTGACTGCCCGTCACACTGACAGGATATTACTCTTTTTCAAAAAGGAACGTCATTATTGAAGTGTATGCCAGAATTAAAGCAAAGTCATTAGCAAACTCACTGCAATAATTATTTGCTTAGTCTTTACCTTAGTTTTTGAAACTATAGGTCACAGGAATTAATTGTAGTACAATTAATTGCTATTAACAGTAGTTGTAGAGATAATGACACTTTCAGATACAAGTCAAGATTTAACTTTTTATTTTTCATTATTTTTTACAAGTTCGAAGGAATAATTGTAAGTCATCTTTGTTGAGTAGCAATTTTGTTGAGATTGCTCCATTTAATTTTTGGTTTGAAAGTGGACGAATGTGAACATTTTCTTTTCAATTTTAGGAACGCACATGATAGCTTACGAGAAGGGTAGACATTTACTAGTCTATGATTCAATCTTACTCCCTTGGTGGGTTTTATAGAATTTGATCTTGCACATCATTTTCTTCCCACTCTGAAACAATTAAATTATTTAAGACCATTAAGTTACAGAGGAACATCTCCAACAAATCTTTCACAAAGGTCAAATCATTTCCCACTTACAATTTAGTCAGTATAGTTATCTTCCTTAAAATGTCATGTTGAGTTAAGCTGCAAGATCCTCTGCTAAATACCAGTGAAATAAAGGCCGTTGCTTGGCAGATTGGGTCAATATTCAGTCAGCCATGCTGTGCTTGGGATATGTCAACATCCTCCTGACGCATATTGTTGGTGTGAATTCCTGCATTGTAAGCTGCTCAGTAAGATGGAGTATTCTTTTTAAAAGTTGACACCAATTTGCATTGCTAGAGGACTAACATGACTCAAAGTACAAAGTTTTCTAAAAAAAAAAAAAAGTCAGTCTGAATATTTGCATAAGCACTCGTCCTTATGAACATGCACCTGGTTTGGTGGTGTATATATTTGGGTCCTGTGAACATTGCCAGTGTAGCCTAAAACTGCCTGCATGTAAATATCCATCCATCCATTCTCCCACTACATAAGAGTTATCTTTGGGCAAGGCACCCATAAGACCCTGCCTGGAGCTGCAGGTCCCCTGGGCCTTCCTCTAGTTGGATATAAATAGAACGTGTGCTGGCCAGCCCATAAATATATGAAGCCCAAGCAGGATGATGACATCTCCTGTCCGGTCCACACCCCTCACAGGCCACACAAACACCCCAAAATAGCTGTACTGCTCCTGAAAATGTGGCTTATCAAAGTCTTACTCCATGTAAATTTGAATTGGAGCAGTACTTCAATGTTCAGAAATCAGTAGTGAACGCCATCGACAGATGTGTACATCACTTCCTTTCTAAATGGAACAGAGGCCTCAATGAGGGCCATTCTTCTCTTTTTTTTTTAAATATCACACTTATACTGCACTTAAATATATATTACTCAAATATGATTGTAACCCACATTTACAGCTGATATCAAGTTTTTGTTCTCATTCCATTAAGCAGCAAATGGCATGCCACGTTAAAAGACAAACAGCAACATTTGATGAACAGACACTTGTGAAAATTGATTCTGGCAAGTGTTTCACTGTGGATTGCACATTGTCATTTAGCGGTGTAAACAAAGCACTGGGCTCTCAACAGATGAAAAGATGATATGCTGTGAAATTGAAAACTATCCATAACAGAGGGAATCTGACAGGCATGACAGAATTTTCAACACACACTCTCTGATCACCCTGATAAAACAAACCAACAACAAAAAGACGCATCCAACAACCTAATAAAGGACAAAGAAAAGTAAACCATTTAATGTGGCTCATTTCATAATGAGGGACTCATGGGTAAAAAGTCAATAGTTAAATACTTAACTACTGTTGATTATCATTTAGTGTCCAGTCACCATATGCGACAGTAATGTCGACCACCGATGTCATCACCCGATAGCAATCATAGCATTAGTTTTGGAAAGAAGGGATGAACTGCTGAGGCTGTTTGTCGTTCTGTCTAGCATTGAATTTGTAATTACTTCCTAAATTAGCATTTTAAAGGGGAGATTATGGTGATAAATTGAAGAGGGCAGATCTTATAGTGTGTCAGAATAATTTTCTTTCATCGTGGAAGAAGAAGCCTTTAATTTTGAAGACGTACCAGCGTGAATTATCAATGCGTATAAAGAGATCTCTGGACTTCTTTCCAGGGATCTGAGAACTGCACATGCACCTGGTTTAGTGGTGCATACGTTTCTGCAACTGCTTCTGCAACCAGTATTTAAATATAGAGATAAAAAAAGATGCTTTTACAACTAAAATAACTAACATCACTAAGTTAATACCCCCCTCCCCCGCACCCCCCAATAAACAGAAACCTTCATTTTATATATCACTAACAAAAGTGCAGATGATTTCCATCAGAGATCAATGTAGTAGTCAAATCACAGCTCACAGTTTCACTAAAATTGGCCAAACAGCATCTTCATGTATTCAAACATATCCACAAGATTCACTTCAAAATGCTCAGATTTGTTCTGGTGCCTTGTAATAGTTTACAAAAGTAGCGAGTAGTAAATAAGTAACGAATATAACCAAGCTAGATTTTTGGGGGGTATGCGTGTTCCTCTCGTCTTTCCCTGCACCCTTACATAAAATCAAATTTAACCGGCAGTCGCCTGATCAGGACGTAGACGCCACTTGTGTGCAACTAAATCTCAGCACGTGCAGCTGCTCTGTGAAGGCTTGAGGTTTTTGGGAAAACATTTGAACAAACGGCACCACGAGAACCAAAGAACAGAGCACAGGTAAGGCAGAGGGTTGTAGAGAGGTTTAACAAGGATGATGAAGCATTCCCTGGTCCAAATAATATCCAAAACAGATTTTGGCATAACAATAAGCCTACCAATACCATCCACTTAATCAATAATGAGAGAAGCAGAAAAGATGCTTGTGGGGAAGCTGCAGATATCCAAGACTCAGGTGAGGGAATTGGTCAGCAGAATAACCATTAGTTCATTCCCAAATCCTGACCTTTCAAAAATAAAAATAAAACAAAACAAAGCAGCAGCAAGGGAATCATTGTGAAAGACAGAAAACATCATGTTTTGGCACAAGCCATGTGGAGCACACAAAACAAGTGAAAGGAGATGCTCTCCTCAGAGCAGTAACTATTCCCTGCATGCAAAATGTTATTTGTGGTGGAAAAACTAATACTTAATATGAAGGTGAACACACCATCCCCACAGTAAAACATGGTGTGGGCAGCATCATGCTGTGGAGTCACTTTTCTTCAGCGAGGACAGAAAAACTGTTCTGAGTTAACAGGAGAATGGATAAAACAAATGCAGTTTAGTCCCACAAGAAAAACTGTAAGAGAATGGAAAAGATTTGAAACTAAGACATAGCTATAAAATTATTTATTTTCCTTCCAACAGGAAAATAACACTTTAACCAATCAATCAAGTTTATTTGTAAAGCAAATTTCAGAAACAAGACAGTTCAAAGTGCTTTACATCATACATATATAGCCACACTCCAACCCGAAAAGCTGCTGTCCTGCAGCTGTTTGAGGTGTTCATGTCTTATACACCTGAATCAAAGGACTGAATTACCTTCTCATGCAATTACGTTCAATAGAGTCATGGCAAAAACCAAATGATGTATGTCAGGTGTGTTGACAGAGACACGTCCAAAAGTTGCAGGATGCCAGCCCTCAAAGACAGGTGTGGCTAAGATTAACACATAGCAGGTGCTAAAGGGGAGACATCATGTATTCTCCAGGCACATAAGTGACATTTTACTGCACAATAGGGCAACTATGTTCCCCTCAGTTTTAATAAATACGTATGCATCACACATAACTTAAAAGAAATTTAAATTTGCAATTTTATGCTTTGAAATTGCCCTCTGACTCTTTAAGAAGTGCATGCTCTTTCCAACACTCCACCCTTTGCACGTTATCACAAAAAGGCTAGTCCATTATGCCGTTATCAACCGTGCTTGGTAGCATTGGACTGAGTAGCTCTTATGATGAGCTCAGCAGATGTACAGCTGCAGCAGGAGTTTGCTAATTGCTGCTACCGGAAATACTGCTGGTGGAGCTGAGTGGGGAAGGTCCACCCCCCTTTGAAATGTGTGTCTCCTAAAATACCAATCACTTTTTTTAAGCGTGGGCAGGTGCTTACCTCGAAATGTCACTGGCCGAGAGGCGGGACCATGCATGCACACTCATACCTCAGGACAATTTAGAGACCAATCTGAACCCAGAACCCTCTTCCTGCAATGCAACAGTGCTACATCACAATGCAGCCCTTACATTTCACATCACAAGTGGAGAAACTAAACTTATTTCATCAAAATGTCAATAATAAGAGGTCGAGGACAGCAGACAAGTCAGCAATGAATAAAGAAAGATTTGTTAAAAAAAAAAAAAGAATTTTTTGTGTGTCTAAGGACTAACACAAAAAGCCAGACAACCTTGAATAGAATGTAATCAGTTTAGAAAATTAACCTTAAGGGCAGGAAGTCAAGTTGTTGGAAATTTTAAGGGGACATGGTCAGAGAAAAGCAGAAAAATTTAAATATTTTAAAATATTGTATTCTATAAGATAAAAACAGAGATAAACGGTTATAAAAGAAGCAATCGCTGCTTTAAAAGTTGTAGTGAGAAAGAATTGGTGTGCAGTCACAATCTCCATCTAGCTCCAAGAAAAACAGAGTGAACAATGTTCTTGTTTCCCACATTTTACAGAATTAGGATGACTCTTGGTTTATGCTCATTCCACACAAAAAGGAAAAAAATAATAATAATTCAACCACATTCTGTTCTTCTGGAGTAAGAAGCAGCTAAAGCAGAAAATAAAACAGCATGAGCATACAAACTTTACAAAGGAACCCCCCCCAGCTGACCAGCAACATAATAAATGGCTACTTTTGCAAAGCTGACCACAGCACCACTATGTTCCTCCAAGTTCAAATCAATAAAAATAAAACGCCAGCGACAAAAGCAAAGTTTTGCAAGAAAATAAACAACCCTTCAAAATGCGTTTACTGTTCCATGAGACTCAGCGTTCTTCTACCACTGTTTATTAAACTAGATGTTATGACGGAAAGTAGCAGATTTTGCTGTAACTGATTTCTACAAAGTAAAAATAAATTAGGGAAGCAGTGGAATCATTAATAATTTCTCTTCAATTTAGTGACAGGAAGCGGGTACTTGCTGATACGGACCGTACAAATATATAAACCTGCATATTCACAAAGTGAAAGTTGCAGAGTTAACACTTTCAGTCTGATGTGGATTTGTGGGTTGATTGATTTTCTTTGACTCCATGCTAATTGTGAATATCTCCTTCGTGTGGCGATGGTTATAGCTGTACTCAGCTAGACTGGGCTTTGTAAGAGCAAAAGCTTTAATCAGCCATCCGCATAAATCAATGCAGAGAGGTGAATAATTATTTGTGTGTTGCTTTCCCAGCTAGATCAATGCATATTTGAAGAACAGCAAGTATGTAATTGCAAACAGCATTTTCTTTTTTTTTTTTTTTTTTTTAATTCATTCAAACATTCGTTCTCATGCAGAGAACTTAGTTGAGGAGGAACCGGATGTGCAAAGCTCTTAAAAGAAGCAAACAAACTCTGTTGGAAGTTTGTATCTAAACGTCATCTCCAAATTTAGCTCAAGTTATTAAAAATAAATAATTTGGCAAAACAGACGCAAGATTACAGCAATCACCGTTACCACTGACTTAGCAAGATGGCAAACTGGTAAACACCGATGTGAAGAGGAGATCTGTTAGTGGGCAGCGCATAGGCTTGTTCAGCCTTGAGTGAGTAGAGATTTGTTAATAACTGTCTGCAGTCCCTGCTGGATTCAGGTGACGGATTTGTTGTTCAGTCAGGAAGCACATGAGCAAGAAGCAAAAGGTGATTGGTTTTTATTGTTCTTCCAGCAGCCAGCACTGTGACCATTTTGCCAGTGAAATCCCCAATCTCTGTAGCTCAACTTGTCGTCAGAAAGTACGGATCAAAAACCACGGATCTCTGCTGCTGTGTGATGGAGTTGGGCTCCGTCCCCAACCAACAGGCAAAACACGGTCAATACTGCTGCAGAGCAGGTAAGACATGTGTTCTAGAGGTTTTTAAAATAAGGCAAAAAAAAAAGAAGCGTTTTCTCAGTTTTGAAGTTGAATGTTGCTCCCAAAATTTACAAAAGAAATCACAAAACCATAACGCATCACACAGTACCAATGATTTACAGTCATTTTAATGAAATACCAGAGAAAACATCAGAGTCACCAGGATTTTCTCCAACATAGAAGAACCAGGCGGGAAGCTTTTCCCGATTATTGCTGCACACAGCTGTTCAGCTGGCTGAAAGAGCTTTTTTTTTTTTTTGCACTGCTTTTTTGAATGTTGTGTGAGACACTCTTAGCCTAGTAAGCATGTCTCACTTCAAAAAACATAACTAAATTTTATTAATATTATTTTATATGTTAATCTATACGTTTTATTTATTTGGACAGCAGCAGAAAAACTGGTTATTTTTTCTGTTTTAAATTAAATTTATTATGTATTTTTATTCAAATTGTCCTTGTAAATATGGTGGTACTATAAAACAGAGTTTTATAAAAGCACAGGCCAAAAATCAGAGCAGGCCCAAGGCATTAGTGAATATGAGTGGTGGTTAGGAGCACCCAAATTATCTCAAAACTTTTAATTTGCAGTTATGTTTGTCAAGAATGAGTCTAAAAATAACCCATCGATCTTTCATTTACAGGTATATGCATAGATAATTTTGACATTTGTAGTTCTTGCTCATTTAAAACAGACCTGTATTTAGGATCTTCAACTTCTAAATGAAACTAGTCACATTTCATGCAACTTCAAGTAAATGACAGTTGTCTTTTTCCAGACAAACTAGACTGTGAAACCCAAATTAATAAGATTAAAATATTCTCCAAGTATTCTTTACTGTGATATAATTTAAGGAACAATATTAACGTAGATGTTGCAAATTAAAATTCTACTTGCGGGACTCATAAGATTTAGTTCCACTTGCGTTCAGTCAAATTATCCTTGTTTTGAAACGCTGTCCATTAATATGAGTTTTAGCTTTTTCACTTTTCCTCTGAGCCACACGACTTTGTGTTGGACAGCGACTACAATTGTGCCACTTGAGGTCTCGTACCAGTCAATATGAAGGACTAAACTACAGCTGAAAGCAGACATGAGTTCAATCATTCAATCTGTGGCACAGAAAAACACACAGTGAGGCTGTTATGTAGCAGCTGTCTGGGAGAACAGGGAGTAGCATCGCTCTTATTGAACACAGAGAACAATAAAATATAACCTGGGGGGCAGATCCCACAGTGCTCTCTCCACACAATCAATAGGACTATTTTAAACCGTTCTGATGCAGCAGCCTCTGTGTGTGTGTGTGTGTGTGTGTGTGTGTGTGTGTGTGTCTGGAAGGTGGGGGGTAAATATGCAGGAACACACACAAAGACAGACGTGATATTTTATGAAAAAGTAAATTAAGAATTTATTGGTTCCTATATTTGTTTGTTCGCATCCACATAAATGAATGTGAACAAATTGAATATTATGCCAATAAAATTGAGTGGACTTGATTCTATAAAAGTGAAGTCCGCTCTCATACACTCAAAGAAACTTACACAGGTCACCTACTTAGCGATTTAATCTTTTAGCAGACCCCCCATGTATGTGTCTGTGTAATGTAGAATCTTTGAGGAAGGTCATTTCATTTAATTAAAAAAAAAAAAAAGTTATGTAATTTTTTTTCACTTCTTCAAGAAATAACTACAGGGAATCCAACCTTCTGGGCTTATGATGGTCTCTTCATCTATATTTAAATTTTGACATGATGCATTTCTGTGCAGACTACCAATATTTCAATATGCTTACAATGAGGACGCAGAAATGTTTTAAATTGTTTTCATAGTTTCGAAAGCAACTGCAATATTTAATTGAAATATAAAGTATAGCAAAGGAAAAGTCAAATTACTCAATTTATTTTATTCGATTGACATTTTCTTCAGCTGACAGAGTCTTTGTAAAGTCTGTATGTGTTGCAGGACTTTTGTGTTGACTTTATTTCACCGTCAGGCTGCGATTGCATCATGATGAGAATTTCCTGCCTAGCGGTAAATCAAAAATAAATAAATAAATATCCACAACTTCCAAATAACATCCGCTGTTGTTCAACTGAACCACATGTCCAAAAGTACAACAGGACAGAAACTAACCCAGGTGGTCCTGAGTGGGTCGTAGTGCGCTGTCTTACCTTGATTGCAGCGGCTGAAACGACTGATCGTAATTCCAAGAAAGAGTGAAACGAAGAATCTGTTTCCAAAAGTCATGTCTGCGGCAGTATTTACCAGCGGCTTTACTTCTTGTTAGATCAGCGATGAAGCGCTCTGGGTCCGTTCAGGTCCACTAGTTCTGGTCCTTATAACTGATCCCGTGTGGAGCGAGCGGCCGTGCGGTGGAACAAGAGGTGGCTCATCCTTTTCACCTGGCGGCTGCCGCAGCTCCGTCACTAAATGGACACCTTTTGGGTAAAGTCCCAAAAATATTTGAAGTGAACTCGGACCTTCTGGCAGGGCTAAAAACACTTCGCTAATAAAACATCTGCAAAAAACAAAAAACTTTGCAGATTCTAAACGGACTTCACCCTCCACCCTCTCTAGTGTTTCGAAATGGGCATTAAAACGCAGTTTAAAGCGCGTAGAGTCGTGGCAGACTGGAGACACCGTGTGTTTGGCACGGCAGGGCGCCGCGGACCGACTGCCAGCTCCGGCTGCAGCTCCAGCTCGGTCCGCTGCTGCAGAGAGATGGTGGAAGGTGAACAGAGGAATGATTGGGATGCAGCGGAACAGCAGCAACAGTGGAGGCGATGCTGTGGGACTGCGCGCATCTGTGCAGGATGCTCGGCACTAGAGGGGGTTAGCTGACAAGGCAATGGGATGTGTGTTTGTGTTTGTGTGTGCGCGCGTTCATCTCATTGGCTCGTAAGCAGGGCTTCCTAAAGACTGGTAAATGTTAAACATGATCCCACCTCCCCCACATTTTGACTGAAGTTTAATGCAATAGTTCGTGTTCGGATGTTACGTAAGATGTTATTCAGGGTGGCAAATATGAAGCTGGTGACAAGTTCTTGGAATACACTTTTGACGTCTGGATCTCTCATTAAGTTGTCACCAGGACTGATCTGTCTTAGCTTATTTTGGACGTTTGAAGTAGGAAACTGTAAATGTGGGGAGGGGGTAAATAAATAAATAAATAACTTTTGCAGACAGTCTTAAAGTTGAAAGAAAAAGTTAAAAACAAATGTGCTGTCTCATCCTGGTTTGTTGTATTTTGTTAATCCTAGTTTTAAAATGTAGCTTTTATTTTGTTAAATGCCTTACTTTTCTTGTTTTGCTTTAATCTTCATTTTATGACACCGCCTACAACTGTTCCTCAGTTTCCAACTACCACACCTGTCATGCGTTAATCATTTCCGCCTGCAGTGCTCAAATAGCTTTAGATGTTGCCATCTGTGATGCCAAGAGCTACATTTTTTTCTGTAACAGGTCCCTCTACCTTTGCAGTACCTAAAAAAATATATATATTTACTTGCTCATCTGCAGAACTGGGTCCCTGTATACATACTGCTGATGTGCGGATTTTAATTACATTCAGTATTTGATGATTTACATAATAGTTCCACTCTTTGATTGGGCACAGGTGTGTCAAAGTTTTGGAACACCAGGTGTCCCAGTCAAAAAATAAAAAGTTTTCATGTAATGTTTTTAAAGGTATTAATTTCTGAAAACAGTTGTGCCATATACAGGTTAAATAAAATAAATGTAAAATAAACATAAAACAAATATAGTCTGAGCTTATATTTCAGCGGAAGGGAATCACTGACAAGTTATATGCTTAATGATTTTATAGATTATTTTTTAAATCAAAACATGTTTCAGTTTTTCTTGGTCTGACATTTCTCTTTTCACTTTAAGGTTCAGTTACATCCATTATTTCAAGTGTCGAGATGTGATGGAGATGTCAGTTATGAGTTTATTTTATAATGCAAGTATATGTGTTAACATAAATAATTTCATACTGAACATACAGCAGTGTTCAAAATTTTGCCCAGATCTTCAGACAGGAACCACCAGTTTGTGCATTTGCTGCCTTGGTCCTTTAAAGAAAGTCCCCAGTTTGACGGCTGATTTTTTTTATTTAATGAATTACCTCACTGATTGAACACCACACCGCTTTAGACTGGTCATTTATTTATACTTAATCACTAACATGTGTGTTGTAACCGTTGTGTCTGTTGGTTTTCTATTACTCTGCCAATAAAATGGATTGAACTGACAAGTGATTTTGCACTCATTTTATTTTAAACTCAAATGAAAAGACAGATTGTAGTTTCTCTCCTCGACTTACATTTTCTAAGTCTGTGTGAATGAGGGCTTTTGCAGAAGAGCATGTCAACTGTCTTTGACATAATCAACTGCAAGCAGCATCTGTTGAGCCACTCTGCAAACAGTTGGCATACGTTAACTGCCTTACAATAAAACTGCTGAAAAGATTGCAAGCATAAACCAAATAAAACCCCAATCAACTTGCCTTTGTTAATAAATTAGCATCATTGCAGTACTGGCACAGCAATTCTATCTTTATTTTTACCTTGCTGCCAGTAAAGCAAAACAAAAATGTGGGGTGAGCTAACAAAAAATGTACAAAAATGTTGCCATGCAAAGAATATTTAAATGGAGGTACATATATCTATAGGCTGATGTCTTTTTTGTTATTATTAAAAGAGGGTTTTACACATTTAATTGTTTTTAAATAAAATACTTTCAAGTTCCTATGATTTAGACAAGTTTCTTTATTACAAACCCTGATGAATGTTTCTGTAGAGTATAATCATGAAAAGTGTTCAGTCACATAATTGAACATCCACCTGTGGACATGTGAATCAGTCATTCCACGTTGAATTTATTCATAGACCTACGATTTATCTGAAAAACGTATAGTTTATATTCATCCTCTGTTGTGCAACAGTGCGCTGCCAACATGCCAATGTCAGCCAAGATTAGTGAAGGTCTTCTTCTCATCTTCATGGACATCTCATTGCGTGAGTAAGCAAACCCTCCTCACTTTGACCCGGTTAAACAAAGCAATGCTGGCTGCAGAGATGAAGCCCAGTCAATCAAGATGTAGGAACAGCGTCCTGTCAGCAGAGGGGAGGTAAATGCATCAACATCACAGTCCGTCACCATCACTTAGCTGCCAGCCAATCACCAAACAATGCTGAGCAGCTGCCAACAACTTTTCGTGGCACAATGTGTAAACACGCTGGAGGACAGAGAGTTTTAGACTAGAATGTATTGACCACAGCTGTCTCATTGTGTCTACTGTAGCTGGAGGGAGGCCACAAGCTCTATAGAAGTATAGCAAACTATTAATGTCAGACATTGGACGTAATTCAGCTATGAAAAGAATGGTACAAGTGCAAATCTCTTGAAAACAGATGTCTACAAAGCATTTTCGGACAATTGCACTGTATAAATTATACCTCAATGCAGCTCAGGCTCGTTAAGATTAGCTGGAAAATGTCAGTGAACATACATTTTTAAATCCGTTCACAAAATTTCAATTGAATTTAGGTGGGTACATTGATTGGGCCAGTGCAAGGCTTTGACTCAAACCATGCCATTGTAGCTTTAGGTGTGTATTCAGGGTTTTTGTTCAACTTGAAACTGAAATTTAACTTCCAGCAAAATTTATAAACTTTTCATTGAGGATTAACTTGCCTTTTAGAGCATCCATCTTTATTTGACAAGCATCCTGCAAACTTCTCACAGTGAAGAGCATCTTGTGTTTTTCATGACCCGTTGTCTCTGAAACAGCAATGTTCTGTACTGACACTTCTTACCTCATAAGATTGTATTAAATGAAAGAAAAAGAAACATATTGCCAACATCCTAAATCAGCTGTCATTCTTGTAAACAGTGCAACCAGCAACATGACTGAGTGATGATTTAGAAGGTCGAGAACAGGTTTTTTTAGTGTGGCACCCCCTCAGCAATGATCTGGTTTCCATTGCTGTAACAGTAGTCAATGAGGTGTGACTGTAGAGTATTGCAGGCCTAACTGTGAGGTATGATTTCCCCCATTTGAGGAGGGCAACCCTCATCCAGCTGTACTCATCACAGGCAAAAAGCTGGGACAGAACCACATCAGCACAACTGACAAAGACTATGAGACTTTATAGCACTAATAGGTTCAATAAAATCCACTTTGTAATGAAGTGCCTGGCTACACAAAGCAACAAAGTGGCTCCCAAAAATAAAATTAAAAGTCCAAATCACTTACACAATAACTAACAGTAGAGTACACTCATTATTGAACTTCATTCAATAATGATTTTTTTTACATTGACATATATTGCCACAATTGGATTGAGACTTTGGGAAGAGTGTGCATGTAAAGGTGTATTTTTAACGAAGCTGTTAAAACCCAAACTTCAGTGCTTAGGCAAACAGCAATTGAGTTTTAACTTCTCTAATGAAGAAGCTTAAATTTTACTGTTGCTGTTACACTATAATTTTTAATCTTCAATTAAACTGCTAAAGATAATCACACAACGAATGATGAAAAGTGGAAAGCAAACTCCTATTGGTTGAAATACTTGCAATTATAAAAACCACTAAAGTCACACAACTCTAAATGTCTTGATTTATCTGAGAATGGAGCCACTGTGACATGACTTGAAGAATCGATGTTTTATCCGAGAACCAACAACATCATGTCTTCTCAATACCCAGAACAATCAGAATGTCATAAATGGTGTGCAATAATAATACAGGTGTGAATTGCACCGTGGATCTTTCACAGGAGTCAGGACATAACAGCCAAAAAGTTTTCAGTCTCTGTTATTAATCATCAACACCTGCCTATAAAACAGATTAAGTCCTGCTGTTCAGTCCTAATCTCTTGAGTTCCCTTCATGCTGTCCATGTGGAAATGCTCTTATTTGTACTTTTAAACATTTGGGCACATCAAATTGAATAAAAACAACAGTAGACCTCAGGGCTATGTTGAAGTGATCACCAATCATGGTCATTCAGGGTTTTTGTTCCTACCACATTTCTTCCTCAAAGACAATGACTCACCACTAGCCTTTTTATTAATAGTGTGTTGGCAGTTCTCAGTCCAGTTTTAGGAGTTTCTACAATCTCTTTATAAGTTTTCTATGCCTGATGCCAAGGATCTGGTACAGATGTCTTGAACAGAGACATCTTTTCCAGAACCACAGAAAGTGTCTTTTCACATGGTTGTTTAATTAAGAAATGAGGAGCTACTCATTGCAGCAGTTGGAGTTAAATAACTTGTTCCCAGCTCATTCCTATTTGCTCAGTTAAATTCAGGTAGTGATTTTTTTTTTTTTTTTGTCCAGGCAGTGTATCAATATAATTCACAATGTTGCATGACAAAACAGGCAGAAACTTAAAAGTCAGGCTAGGTTCAATTATTGTTTCGCCTATAGACTTACCTCACACATGCATATATATGCACATTAAGTCATTTAAGTGTTGGATAAAACAGTTTTACTTGTTAAAATCACTCGGCATATAAATTGTCACAAACTTCCCCAGTCTGCCTAGAATGAAATTATTTCTGTTTAACATCTTTCAGTGTTGAGAATTTCAGATATCTCGAATGTGATCAATGAAGTAATCATAGCACAGAGCTAAAAGCTATTTTTATTCCCAAGAATGACTTGTGGCGTTTTGTGTTACTGCACAAAGACATGAACACGCTTATACACACTTGTGCTACAACACTCACGTTGCCCACCTCCCTGGCTACCTAATGGGCCATAGGCTCTAATCTGGATGGCCAAGGTGCTCAGGAGAATGAGCAGAGCAAATAGAGAGAGCAGCTCATCAGCCCAGAGAGCCAGTGTGTCGCTAACTCCAGCTGTTAAAGAGACATCCGCACATCGTTCGGAGACGAGGAAAGGAAATGGGATGACTTTGCAAGATGGGGTAATTTCTAGACTATAGTTTCTAGTAAACCTTTTTCTTTGCCCTACCTCCAAAATGTCATCTCAGAAGAAAAAATGACAGCTACAGTAGTTTTTCCCTCTGCCTTTGGCCTTCCACATTTATTTGAAGTTACTGACCTGTTTCTAAAATTTTTTGTGCTCTATTGTGATAATATTTTCTCCTGTGGAAATAATTACGTGTATTTTATGCAGGCAATGAGACAAAAAAAGTGCTTTTCTTCATCGGTCATTGGGAAGAGGCTGGGTACACCCTGGAAAGGTCGCCAGTCAGTCACAGGCCGATACAGAGACACAGGATAAACAACCATGTGTGGACACACTCACACCCAAGGACAATTAAGAGAGGTCAAACTACCAGTGATGTTTCGAACTGTGAAGCCAAAGGACTTGGAGAGAACCCATGCATGTATGGGGAGAACATGCAAACTTTGCTGCAATTCAGCTGCGCAGCCCAAGGTACATAGCTGGAAAATAAAGTTCAAGTGGCTTTTTCAAAACGTTATGACGTCTTAAACATTTAATTTGACAATGTTTCAAATCTTGTGTCCAAGTCATTGAGTAATTACTTAAAGTGTAACTATCCCCCCTCTGAAAGATAAACATCGCCTCTGGCAAATTTTGAAAAATTCCAGCAAAGTGGGCGGAGCCAAGAGACCCGGTCTACTGTGGGGCTTCCTGAGCCAGAGGCGAGAGCTGCCATTAGCCGCCATGAGCTTCTCCCGCTTCCTAAGCACTGCAGTCAGTCTGACAGTCAGAGCAGAGGAGACCCATCCAACTCCTTGTCTATATTGCAAATGAATCACATTTGTAAAGCTGAGTGACGCCATGGCAACGCTCATGTCAACTCCTGACTCTCCACTGGCCAGGCAGGGGGTGAAAAAAGGTGGAGGGAATGAGGGATGTGTTTTTATACCCAAACGTGCGGCTGTGACAAAATTGTACCAACCCAGACCGCTGCAGGAAAATTTAACTGCACATAAATGTCAACATTTGAACAGAAACACAAAGATATAAACCCCAAATAACCTCTTCATACAGTTAATCAGTAAAAAAAAAAAAAAAGTTTATTTGGGGCTGAGTTTCACTTTAATGCCTCGCAAAAGGATTTGCACCCTTAGCCTTATTACCATTTCCCCAATAGTGGGAAATGGTGAAATATCACAGACTTGACATATTTGAATTGGACAGAGTACAGATAGACCATGAGAAGTGGAAGGACAATGCTACAAAAAAAAACTAGAGGAGTCGGCCATGTGTTTGTACTGCACAGCACTCTTCAGGCATGCTAGCAAAGCATAAACAAAATAAATCCTAAATAAAACTAACAGTGCTTACTGCACTCTAAATAAACATCATTTACATTTAGCCACTATCTCACTTCATGCGGGACGAGTCTTTCCATTAGTTTTCAGACAGGCTGAGTAATTACAGTCAGCAGTGATGCAAGGTGGTGCTTAGTGACTTGTCAGTTCCTGAAACTTGTCCCCCTCCGAATACCGCACGTCACTGTCCTTACCCTCTTTCCAAAAATTTCCATTTGTAATTGACAAATAGATGGATTAATGGTGTATAAAATAAGCCATCCATTATGGGAACCTGGCAGAGTCAATCATGTCAGACAAGCCTTTTTAGAACATGCTTCCCATGACCCCTGTGGGGTTGAGGATACGATTGGCTGTCTGGAAGAAGGTTTTAGTGTAAAAAGAAAAGACAAATTGCTCCTCTGTTCAAAAACAGAGTTGATCAAAGGACTTCTGAAAGTCAGGCTGCAGGGCAAGTAGTATAAGATAATATAAATAAAAATCTACAAAGTTATTATCAGGAAATTGAGTTAGATGTAAGAAATTATCTCCACATGGTATCTTAAGAGTATTTAAAATGCTAAAATATTTTTTATTACCCCTCATCAAAAACAAAACAAATGTAATCCTTACTTTCGTCACACCAGGTTTTTCTTTGTGTAGCACTCAACCCAAGTAGCTAGACATTTACTCTGTCAAGGTGATGGTTGTATTCTGGAAATGTTTGCATGTCACTAATAAACAAATACTAATAATATGCTTATTTATGATTTTTAGTTATAGATGTGCCTCCAACAAACAAAAAAATATGAGCTAGTTTGATTTAAACTCACTGAGGATGATACATTTCAGCTTTTAAACCTTACTAATATCTGTATTAATAACATTAAGATGCAACTCAAAGTTTAACATCAAAAGAAGCAAATAAAATACATTATTAGGATGTACAATAAAACTGAAATAAGATTTAGGATGTGTTCCAACATTGGTTGAATATTAAGGAATATTACTCCAAACTATTAAAACCAAAATCACACAAAATATCACATTCTAACAAAAAAGTTCCCCTTTAAATTTAGTTCAGAACTTGACCATCTAAATAATTTTTACTGAAATAAAGAAAATCCATTGCAGGTCTGATATGTAGTTCGTGTTTGTTGTGTCCCAAAAATAAAAAATGGTTTAATTACTTGAAACCAAATAGAAAATGAATGCTTTAATTTACTCACAAATCGTTTTAGTTTGCTTTGGTGTGAGGGATGGATAAAGCTTGTCCGTGGCTCTGCAGGTCCCAGCTGACAGCTGAGTTGGAATTAGCTTCACATCACAGGCTACATGGAGTACACTGGCGAAACCATTCAATCCACCTCAGAAGAGTCCTGAGAATACTTTTCGGTCCACTGTGTGATAAAAGTCTCTGATTAGCTTCATATATCTGGCTAAGGTTTATGTACTCTACATACAGTTACCCATTACTCATGCAAAAATGCTAATGCTAACTCCAGATTAGCATCACAAAGATCATTTACGTTGAGTACTTACTGATTATAAGGTTTAACAGTCCAAAACGGAAAAGTAGATTCTGCACCCACGTTTATTTTAAGAGTGCAACGTAGCTAACACATCATGGTAGTTGAAATCCAACAGGCTAAGATGACCTTTTACGTGCCTCATTTAGGTCCCGCCCTCAAACACATGATTGGACATTTAGTTTTCATCCACCAATGAAATAACAGAAAATACAAAATTGACAGCACAGGCTAGGCGGGAACAAAAACACAGTTTTGGGATGTACGTTTCAAGCAAACTTGCGGCAAATTAACTACTTTACCCAAAGTAAATGACAAAACCTTTGGTGGCTTAAAGTCGTTTTCAACTTATTTATGAACTGTTAACTAATGAATTAACTAGATTTTATGGTGCTTTTAATCCAAAATACAGCTTTTTTTTCACTTTTAATATTTCTTTTAACAATTAGTAACTCCAGTAATAGTATAACTTAGCCTCAATAGTTTGAAATTAATTTTTTAGACAGAGTTACATTTTACATTTAGAGACTGGGGTCATACATGGTAGAGGCTGCAAGACACTCCTGCAGCTCCATCAATGTCTAGTGTTTGTCTTGTCCAGTGTGTTAATCAGCAATGTGGAGATAGATTAAAAAAAAATAAATAAATAAAATATTTAAAATATTTGGGGTGTTTAATATATAAGAAAATATAACAGAAAAAAATGCTTTTAAAATGACAAAATGACATCTTTTAATCACATTTTACCTTATATTCATGCACTGTGTACATTATTAATAAGCATAAATTATTAGTTTTTATAAGTTCAATAAAACAACATGGATGAAGTTGCTTTTTTCCCCAACAAATTGCTTGGAAATATTTTGGGGGAAAACAAGGCCCAAGCTAGCCAGGACTTTTCTTCCTTAGCAAAATTCCAATAACCTGAGGGATTAGAGGGACCCATCCAACTCAATTAAATCAAAGGCGTGAGGAAAATAAACAATGACAAGGGAAAACCTGCAGTAGCACATCGACAGGTGCAAGCTTGTGCATGTGTGATGCCAAGCGTGTCCAGAAATCTTGTTTCAGGTGTGTCCTTGTGTTTGTGTGAAATCCAAGGCCTTGCTGCAGCCAGATAAACAAAATAGTAATGATACCTTAATACAACTGCCAGTCTCCTCTCTGATCATGGAAAGATATATTTTTTTATTTGCAATTTCCAGTATATCTTAGCGTCACTCTCCATGGAGATACCCTCTATTTTGAAATGTGAACAGACATACAGTTAAATAGGCAGATCTGAAATATTTAAAACCACACCAACTCCAATTCAGCACAAATAATTACAAAAAAACATTAAATGACACACTTAAACATTTCTTTTTGGAAATATACCAAGAGGGAAGTGTTTGAAGGTTGATTACTTTTTTGGCGGAAAAAAAAAAACAAAACAAAAAAAAAACAGTTGTGAAGAATTAGGTTTTCCCACAAGATACAATTTACAATTGAACTTCATGAAATAAACACTCCCATAATCATCATAATCAATGCTTGAAATATAAGAAGGTAGTAAATTTGAGAGGCTGCATTTGTTACAAAACCTAATGCAACAAGATATGCTGAGTCCAGCCTTTTAAACAGGGACCATGCAGCAAACGTGCAAACAATTTCACTATAGTCCAACATACAAAGGAAACATAAGTTTTTTTCTGGAGGCAGCAAAAGGAAAGTAGTTGATGAAATTGTATTAAAAACTGACTGATGTTTCATCTTTAAGAATCCATATATCTGTATCTATATACATGAAATGGATTTTGGCTGCAATATCCTCACTCATGCTGCATTATGTGGGAAAAAAAAAATAAAACTTTAGATCCCTGGGAAATACTGTCATATATTGCAAATGAAGCTTAGGCATTTTTTCCTACAACAGCAAACTTTGTGTCAGATAAATATTTCTGGGTTCCTGTCCAGAAATACTGCAATACTGTGCAGTTCAGTATTTGCGGATTCACTTATTAAGAAATGTTTTTTCTGTGGAATATGCCTAAGGTTCTTGGAAAACTCATCTGTTTGTGTTTTTTTATATAGCATAACTAAGATGTTCAAAAGAAAATGTTGCTTGGGAAGCTGAAATACCTAGATACAATGCTGCTTGATGCGCTATTGGCTGGCAAGAAGTCATTCCAGAAGTGCCATTTATTTTCCTTGGCATTGATTAGCTATATCCCCAGAGTGGAAAAAAGAAAACCTGTAATATTATCAAAATAGGCAGGTAAGAGCATCTTTGGAGGGGGTGTCAAGTATTGACAGATTTTAGTAGTTGACAGTTAGTTATGGTCCCTAAATCCCCAAAATACTGGGAGTCCACTGCAAACTTTTTGTCAATAGAAATATGATCTGCAGAATGAAACATGATTTTTTCTAAAAAAAATTTCTAAGCATTGCTTAATGATAAGCTAATCTTAGGCATATAGGGATATAACCAGTACTTGACTATAAGAAGATGCCACGCCAACATGGAGTTAAGAAAAGCTGTTCGGATAAGGTTTTATTTCTGATCTTTTTCTGGATTTGAGCTCCTGTGCGTTGAACTGGAACTGTTTTCCTTCTAAAATCAATCCCATGGGTCAGTTTGTCATGCAAATATGTGAAATTGATGTCCCTTCCGATGTGAAAATACCGTGCAATAAGGTCACTGAGGAGTGATGGAAAGCCAGGGTTTCAAATGAAATCCAGATTTGTTTGTGACACTCAGCAGTTTCATCTGATAAAAGTTAAAGGTCCACTGCTCTGTTTTATCCAAATGAACTGCTATTAAATATCAGACTTTTTGATGTTTTGACTTGATGAGCTAAAATCGCTATTACGCCGTAAACCTTTTGAAACCGACTCATCTGACTAAATCACATAGATGCAGTCAAAGTCCTAAAAGAGTTTACGCTTGTAATGGTGGAACAAAAAGGCATTTTTCTGACACAAATCCCAAACAGCTGCTTGGCTTTTACATCATCCATAATAGATCTTTTTTTTTTTTTTTTTTTTTAATATATCTTTATTAAATTAAAAAAAATGCAACATACAGAAATCGTACACAAACGTATAAAACATATATTTATTTGACAAATTACTGTATAAGGAGATATATACAGTCACAACCAGTATGAAACAAAGACAAACAACTGAAAAAAAAAATAAATAAAACAAAATAAAAACAAGTCAATTGTCTAAATAACTGAGTACACAGCACAGATTACCGTTAACACTTTAGGGTGGTACTACAGATAGTCTCTAATCGATGTTACAGAGAGTTTGGCCATTTTTAAACATCAGACTGATGATTTTTTTAATTCTCTTACCATTCTGCTTTCTGTGAAATATGCCAAGATGAATATGGATCCTTTTCCAGCTTGATGCTCAAAGATTAAGCAAAAATTAGCTTGTCATGCCATATACCCCAACAAAACTGTAAGCAATGGATTATTTAATAAAAACTCACAGACACTGATTAACTGTAAACAGTAAAACATAAATATGTCATGCTGTCATGTTTTTAAGACGTTTTTTTTGTGGCACTACTGGCTTTGATTTTCAGAATCAGACAGGAAATGGGAAGGAAAAAGGGGGGAAGACCTGCAGCGAAGGATTGGGAGTCAGTACTATGTTGAGGGCTGACAGCCATGGTACATGGGGCGTCTACTCTACTTCTACATCATGTGCCGATCCCCTTTAGGCCTCCTCCAATAAAAACAACAGTTACTCTGTAACCTGGGATTCCCCCAACATGTAGGTATCAACAATGTTTTTATGTTGCTATCTACCAGTTATCTTCTTACTTACCGTCTGAGCAAGAGAGTAAATAATTAGCTTGAGATTTTTTCTAACATTGCAGTTGACATAGTAATTACAACCTTTCATAGAAGTAAAAACTTTACAGAGGAAAGAGGGAAACCAGTTGGAAAGCTTCTGACTTATTTAAGATGTCTTGATGTTCTCCCAGTCAGGCTCTTCTCATCAGCGGACTCTCAGTAATTCACATAGCCACATATGAATGAACCTGCAAGGAAAAATGGTTTCAATCAAACTAATTTCAAAACTAACTTTCCACTTTTTGTTTTGAAATTGTTTTAGCAGGCAATACAACATCAACTACACCTACTATATCTGTTTCATCCCTCTTCTAACCTTGTGAAGTACTCTGAAGTTTTGAGATGGATTACAGATTGCCTGGTGCCGGGGACAGTTGCTGAGCCCAAGGCGTATTCCTATAATTAGCTCCATAATAGATAACAGCACTCCGTACTCTTCATTTTTTCCACGCCCCAAAGCTACAGTGATGAAGCTGTTAACACTTGAATTAGACCAGCAATAACACAGCAGTTTTAACAAACTGCTTGGCTACACTCTGGATAACGGTTTATGCATAGGAAGTAGGCAGGAGTTACTTCTGCTACAAATCCCCTGTGAATATGATTGAAACATCGGCCTTTATATTATGTTGATTCTGGAATTGTTTCATTGTTGTAGCATAAATTAGAACATCATTGAAAAGTTGATGTATTTCAGGAGTTCAAATAAAAAAGCAAAGCTCATATTTTGATTCATTACATAGACTGTCTAATATCAAATAAATCAGCTTTGACTAAATAATCTCTGACTTTAGAAAATTAACGGTGAACCTCATATAAATTAGATTCCGTGTTTATTCACTCTTCCACCAGACTCCCAACAAAATAATTTCCAAATGAAATGTAAAATTTGTTTTGTCTGAGAAGATGACTTTGGACAACTGAGCAGCAGTCGGATGCCCAGGAGAAATGTTGATTTAGAAGTGGCAGCGGTGGTGCGGTCCATGGCTTGGAGATATTTATTTATGGTGGCTCTGACTCCAGTCTGGTCATCAGACCCCAAACTACTGAATAGGTTTTGCTTCATAAATCTCTCAGGGCTGTGTTAGCTATTGCATTTTCTTCTACCTCAGTTTTTCCTTCCATTCAACTTTTCATTGATATGATTGGATTCAGCACTTTGTTAATACTGATCTTCTTCAGCGATAATGATTTACAGGTTGCATGTCTTTTAAAGGGGGTCACTCATTGACAACTGATCACCTGCCAGGTAAGTATTATTCCTGATCATTGTGAAGAACATAACATAACATAAAAAAAAAAATAACCAAAAATCTTTTGTGGGTTTCATAAATTAATTATTTTTCTAGGGAAATAAATAAAGAGTTTTAATTAGACACTCTAATCAGAATTAACAGGAACAAAAAAGTGCTTGGAGAATATCACTTTTTATGTAATAAATCTATACATTACATGGCTTCATTTTTTTAAGTGTAATTACAGAAATACATTCCTTTTTGATTACATTATAGTTTATTGAGATGCAGATACGCACCTACAAAATTATAGCGGTGGGGCACCATGTGGTTCAGTGGTCGAGTAAATGCGCTATGTGCACAGACTGCAGTCCCAGGTTCGATTCCCGGCCCTGAACCATTTACTGGACTCTGTTCTCCACTGCTCTCTCTGCCCTTCTTCCCATCAAGTTACTGCTGAATAAATACACTGGTGACAAAAAGCCCTTGGAAGCAAAATAAATAAAAAATCTCAGTGCTTCACCTTCATTTATGAGAAATTTGTAAACATAATTTTTTATATATATATCAATATAACTTCATGTAGCAACTCTATGACAGAGTGCTTGTAAGGGGAATGAATGTCAGACTCATTTTCCATTTGCCAGCTCTCTCCCTCTGACCCACAGTCACACAATCAGGCATAGTTGTGTTGTCTCTCCAGTCATCAGACAGAGCAGTGATCTCAAGCAATTCATTTGATTTGTTTCAGAGCAGCAGGTTGCCTGAAGCGCCGTCCGCTTTGAGGAACAGTAAGTATCGGCTATCAACAATTGAGACTATGCAAACTTGACCTTTTTCTCCTGACAAAATTGATTAATAGGGGTCTGCATGGGTAGGCTTGATGTTCCCAGGAAGAATCAAGGATTTGTAATGGCCGGCGGATGATTGTAAAGCTTTATGAGAGCTCAAGACTGCGTTATCCATAGTCTGTAGCTTGTTCTGTTTGAAACTGTGCAAAAAACATGTCGAAAATTTGTTTCAAATTTTCTCACATGAAACCTTAAACAGATAAAGAGAAATTAGGGAGCAGCAGTGCTGTATATATAGATATTTTATGAAAGACTTTTATGTAACAACAATCAATTTCTAATTAGTCATGCTATAATCCGATATCTGAGAAAATGTCTGGTTATCATAAATGCAATTTATTCCATTCCATTTACAGCATTTGATGTTCTGCCAAATTTATCAAGAGGGAAGTATTATGAATAACATAGTGTCAGAATTTCCAAGCAGAGCTCCCATCTGTTTTTGCCAAGACATAGACTGAGGGACAGAGAAGTGAACACACAGAAGACATAATAAAAATATATTTTTTATTGTACCCAAAATTTAACAAAGGTCCAAAAAAGACGTCAACTAAATACAGCTAGACTCATAATTACCATTAATACATGAACAAACTTTTTAATAAGTGTTACTATGTGTGCACTTGGTGTAGGGCTGATAAATGTAACTACATAATACCAAATGTTGTGACTGTTAAATTAATTATGTGAAAAACAAAGGTGGGAATGTGGAATAATGCAAATGTTTGGCTGCAGTGTTTTATAACAAAAACTAAAACTTTGTTATTTGACATCTGGAACATTCCTGTAAGCAGAGACATTTTGCTTTCTTTTTTATTCACCCAGATGGAGCTCAGGGTGCTGGATTGGATGGTATCTATTGCAGAGACCGCTAAGTGAAACTGCATATTCTTCTAACTCCATGTGTATGGTAAGTGCACTGACAAAGACCTTAATATTTACTTACTTAAGCTAGATGTTTAGCCATAGTGACCATAATTACACTCAGATGAAAAATGAGGGAGCTTGAAAGCCAGAGAGCACTTTCCCAGTGTGGGTGTTGTGGCACAGCAGGGACTGGTGGACTTCACAAAACACAGGCATGATGAGGAAGGAGGAACATTCTGTCCCTTGGATTTGACATGAACAACAACAGTGTTTTCCTTCACTTTTCACAAGACAGTCAAGCAAACATTTTCATAACATGCAGCTCACTTTAGTCATGAAGCGCTAAATAATTGCATAGATTTAAAAAAAAAAACAACAACTCAGCCTGTAGTTCTGACTGCTTATCATGAAGGAGTGTGATTAGCCAGAGTTCAGTCAGTAATTACATTTGTGCTTTCCAGCTCACACAAATTCAGGGGCATTTAAAAGTGATCCACTTCTGTGTGGAAATAGGTTGTGAATGTCTAAGGCTAATTTTCAAGATAATATTTTGAAAAGGAGTCAGGTAATGGATTAGATAAAGGCCATTATGGAAAATATGATGCCAGGGAGGGTCGTTATGAAGTTAGCAGTACTGAACGGGGAATTTCCTCAAAGACAGACGTGGCAGAGCGTGGCAGAGATGTACCTTCACTGCCGTCCACTGTGCACACTGGTGGCCTCTAACCAATCATTGTTTCAAGCTGGGTCACACACAACCAAGTCTGTGTCTGGGAAGCAAAGATTTAGCCTGTTAAGGCCAGAAGCCAATATTTTCTCACCAGGTATGTGTGTGTGCGTGTGTGTAAGAGAGACAAAATCAAAAGGCCAAATCGACAACGCTGGATACAGCTGACAATCATCTAGTGCAGTGGACCAAAGGTAGGTGTTGAGATGACCTTGGCTGTTCTGGTAAGAAGCAGCCAGTGTGTGAAAAATATCACATCCCTCTTCATCAAGCATCAGAACAGCAAAGTGAAAACGTATCAGAGAGGAGCTGTGACATCCCCCCTTAAATGTCTCACAAATTCTTCAAAATATGTGATTTGTAAAATAACCAGTGGAAATTATTGAAATATAATACAAACAACTAAAATTCAAGAAATGTGGTGAGAAGTGATCAAGATTTCTTCAAATATAGAAAAAGGTAAAATACATCAACAAAACACATTGAACAGAGAGTTTTCTGGGTTTCCCCCAGAAAACTCGCTAATCTTGAATTTAGGTGCTTTGGAAATTCATCAGCAGCCCACCATGTTCTGGTGTTTACAAATTTTAAATGCATGATGTCACTGGAAGACATAATTCACAAATAGGAAAAAGCAAAAAAAAAAAAAAAAAGCAATTAAAATAAATACTTGTATTTTCTACTTCAGTTAAATTCTAATTATGAAATCAGCCAGTGGATCTCAAAGCAAGATCACATTTAAAAGTCAAGTAAATAACAAAAAAAATCTAAAATGGACAAGTGAAAATGTGTATGCTTTACTAAATATTCTCGGGATATAAAAATGCAGCTTTTATTGTGTAAAGTTCTCTTTTTGTCCCTAATTCCACCCGTATTTACAAGTGTAATCGGTTAATCATCCAAGTCACCTGACTGATTTATTTTTCATAAAGTTTCAAATGCAGACCCAGAACCAAGCGTTTGCCACCATGTGTATTGAGTAAGTCATTATTCTATGTTCACAAAGATTTATGTGCTCACATTACTGCGTGCTCAAATCAAATCTCTAAAAACGTGCTAATGCAACTGCACAGTAAAACACAGCCTTCACAGAAGGACCATATAAATGCTGGAATATAAATGAGTGAAAGGGGGCAAACACAGTCTACTTTCAGTAAATTACCTCTAGAGCAAACCTTTGCTGTCATGGTTACTGGTGAATAACAAAAACAGTTTAAACAAACGACGCTCAGCATGGCGCAAGACAAGTACAGCCTGGCAGCCCGCCATGTTTGTAATACGGGGAATGTTTATTGGACAAGAACAAAATTGTTATTTTTGTGCTCAAATTATTAAGATTTCATTATTTTACCAAAACTGTTTTTTTTTTTAAAAGAAATTAATAATAATAAAAAAGAAGCTATTATTTCTACCTAATCTTTTTAGTTTTAGAGTAAACACAAATATTTAATTTGCAAAATTTTCCAAAAAACTGGGTTTTCAAAGTGTTTGTTTATTGTCTCAAAACAGTTACATTACAGTTGGATGGTTTTGGTTTGCGTGTGGCTTTTCTGTTTAGCCCTGTGAACACCACAGTGCAGTGACTCGCTATTGTAAGCGTCGTTCAAACATCGACTGTTTCTGTGTGGTGGCATGACGGATTCAGCCATTACATGCCTTTAATGATGATTCCATGCTCATAATAGCAGAACTGTTAGGCTTATTGTTGAATTCTTTACTTTTTACTGCTTCTTTCCTCCGCTCCTCGCCCACTTCCATGTCTTCTGGGTTGTTCTCAGTTTCAAGCTGAACACTTAGTTGTTCATGCCCTTTCTTAACTTTCAGTTGTGTTTTCACAAAAGGAGCAGAGTCAATGGACATGTACACATGATCGCAAAGTGAAGATTTGTGATGCAATGCTTGTAATAAGCTGCAATATATAAACAGGATTGTATTAGAGGAGCATGGTAAAAAGTTATGATTTACATTCAGAGATAAGTTATGATCATAAGTCTTTTATGTGCAATAAAACATGGACCAAGTTTATTTATTATAATAATAAAGGCTAATTGCTTCATTTATCTGCATCCATATGTCTGTGTATCTTCAAGTATTTTTTAGAGAAATATTTTTTCCTTTTACATTTCTAATTAACTTGTGTTTACTTATTTAAAAACACTTTATGTAATTGATTGTATTTATAAAATGTACACATCATAACATAGTAAAAATATGCCTATCATGTTTATAAATGCATTTTAAAACATAGTACTTTATTTTATTTCTAAAGTGCTGTATTTTTGTGTGTGAATTTGTTTAATTTATAAGCATAATTTTATTAATCATTCATAAACATTATTCCAATAAAAAACTTTTATGCATAGTTTGCATACCTAATTTATAAAGGAAAGTTAATGTACATGAAAAAAATCTTTGTTGTTTTTTTTTAAAGTAACTTTATAAAATATAGCTTTTTCATATAGATAATCAGAAAACGTTTATAAGAAACACTTCCTGATCAGAGATAATGGGATCATTTTCAAAATCAACAAAACATTGGGGATTTTGTAGTAATTATTAGATAGAGAAACTATGGCCCATTATCTATACGACACGGGAATAATGCTCAGAACCGGTCCATATGTAATGCAGCCAGTGAGTTTAAACAGGGATCCTCTGCATCTGGTAAACTGCGTTCTCCCTGTTCGTCAGACTCAGAGTTAATGACAGAGTCGGGGAAGAGGACAGCCTGCTCCTCCTCTTCTCTGGCTTCCGTGACTATCATAAAGATTCAGAGCTGACTCTAATTCAACAGGACTGTCATAGCTCATGAAAAAATCATGTCGTATAATCAAATCGGAGTAAAAACCCTGCGCTGTGCCTCATGGGAGTCTCCATGCGCCCTGAATATTTCATGTAATGGAGGCTCTCACCACCATGGAACCTCTCAACAGTTCAGGATTGCGTGCAAATATTGACTGTAGTGTGTAGGGACGAGGGGCCGGGAGAGGCCGCCTGCGCAACCGAGCCTGAGTGAGTTTTATAAATAATGGTAATCGCATGTGACACCGCTCGCAGCAGGGGGGCTCATGGTCACTGAAATCATCACACTGGATTGCAGTTACTGAGTGCGGCAGAGTTAAAATGAAGGAAGACACAGCTGAGGTAGAAAGTAGCAGGAGATGAGTGGGTGGGGGGTAAAAAAGTGCCCTGATGCATATGAATTGACAAATGTCTGTTTTGGCTGCTGAGAATAGAGCTCAATTGTAGGTCTGTGGAAACATCAAAACACAATTCAGGGCTGACATCCAGTGGGCAAAGGAGGGGGAGGGAGCTGACAATGTACCCAGGCGGCAAATGCTGCATTGTGACTAAGATATTGGCTTGGCAGGGCCTTTTCACAGAATGAAACAACCAAATAAACTCTCAGTAAAAGTGAAGAAAAGTTGCTTAATACACCTTTTATTAAGACTTAAATCAAACTTCTTGCTATTCGAATCCGAATCAGATGGATCTACAGTTGTGCACAAACGCATTCTGATTCCTAACAGAGCAGTTTTAGAGATTGAATAGGTGATGAAAACAGAGGCACTTTTATAACAAATCTCACCTACTTAGTGCAGATGTTTGCGCATTGGCTGCTCAGGTTGCTACACACTTTGCACGTTCACATCTTTGCAGGGGAAATGGATACTTCTTCCTTCAGTTCAAGTAAAAACCCAAAAACTCACTACTTGTCATTTGACCTAATGAATGGAAGTGTTTTCTACAAACAAAATGTGTCCAGATTAGTTTGATGTGTCTCTATGTATAATTATCCAAATTAAACATTAGTGTATGTATACTCTGCACATAAAGTTTTGACGTAGTTCAGTAAAACTAGTGTCAGACTCACCATCATTATAGTCCAATTATATTTGAAGATTTGCAAACTAATTACAAAAATACATAACATGAAACCACTGAGCACCAAGTTGTCTATTTTTGGTTTCCACATTGGCAAAACATTTTCTTTTTACAGTTTCACATACATAAAACTTGATACGCCATTTTATGAAATAGAAATTTGTAGGAATTAATCTTGCAGAACTAATCAACACTTTATTTATTTAACTGAATTTACAATATTAAACAAATTATGTAGATTTACACACTGGCTACTATTTAAAGTTTTTACGATGGTGATTTTCATCTTAGACTTTTATAATTGCAATACTACATCAGACAGATACAGGAATGTGGCTTAATGAAAAGTTTATTTAATGCCCACTTTTAAAAAGATGCTTTTAATCTGAGAAACAAGAGTCTTTGGACTTTTTTGTTTTAACAAAAATTTAAAAAATATATCGCTCTGCCTCCTGCACAATTGATAAGTGAAAATTTCGCAAACAATTTGGTCATGTTTAGTTTTTGGCATTTCTGCAGAATTTGCATGTTGTCTTCAGGTGAAGGCTCGGTCTTAGTTTTACAGTACAAAGTCGGACTAAGGAGGAACAAAGGAAGGGTATGAACAACCCTGGCTAAGTTAATTTAGCCACTCAAGAGTGACTATTTGTTTATAATTTTAGAATTTTTTTTATTTCATCTGACAGCAGAAACTGAAGAAATGGGTGAAGGAAAACTAATTTGAAACTTTTTGGAGACTTTATTTACTGAAAAATGATAAATGATGATTATGAAGGACATTTCATACGGAAAAAGATTAGGGCTACTAAAAATAAAGTAAAATTCTGACTTTAATCTCAGATTTCTGAGATTAAAGTCAGAATTATTTTTTTCAGTGACCCCAATTCTCTTCTGTACGTTTCATGACTATGAATTTAGTACAGAAATTTTAAATGGTAGCCTATTTTCATTTGAATCCATTTTCATAAAAATTGAACTTTATGCTTTCCCAGATTTTCTTTCAGAGACAAATTTAATTAAGTTCAATCATCAACAAATAAATCATCTTAAACCTGTTTTGACCACATCTGTCAGTTTTATCCATCTGTCTTATGTTGCCATTCCATGTAATTTTATTTACTGTAATTAAATAAACCTGGTAAATGCAATCAATAAATTCTACATTTGTTGTAGTAAATTATGATAATTAACTAGAGTAGTTAAAGTAATCTAGAAAATTACATTTTCTTGACCTTCATCCTCAAAGCCTAATACATTCCTAAAGGCCAATAAAAAGTAAATAAAAAGTATAGGTTGAAAGGAAAAATGCATTGTTTCAGAATGCAGTGCTATACAGCCGTAATTTATTATATATAGTGGCTGGAAGTAACAGCGGGAAAAACAAAAGCATTCAAAACCACACAAACAGGCAAACATGCAGCACACCCACACCTCATTAAGAAAATAATCACTCAACTATGGATGTTACAAACATTGTTCAATGAAGTGCAGTTCAGACAGACAGGGTGAAAAGCAAACTGTATATATGTGCTGGTAATGGTTGGGAGTGGTGCCGTTTGCATGTATTATCTGCACCTCTCAGACGTGGTAATTGAGCCTCAGTGCTGTTACGAGTCTGGTGAGAGGCAAATAAATGCATCTCCTCACTGCTAATGCTGAAATCCGATCCTGTCTGCAGATATTTACTGTGGGCTGCGTGCTGTCTGTGCCCGTAAGCCTGTGCATTACCCCTGATTCATCAGGCTGTTTATCTCGCCAAGTGAGCAAGAAAAAAAAAGACCTGCAGTAAATTCCCATTATTAGATGAAGTGTGAGGAGGCCATGGGGGAGGAAGGAGGCAGACAATGTGGCCTCGGTACAGCAGGAGGAGCAGTAGCAGCCTTTCAGACGGTGGGTCTCGTCAGCTGAGGCAGATCATTAGCTGCATCACTTTGAGATGATGTTTTTACTGTTTGGTGAGAGTTGATTTACTCTGATCAATGAGGGATCCGTCTCTGGTGAGTAGAAACACGGTAAATTTTAACAACACTGACGTTATTAGCATCGTGCTTGCCGGTCTGTGAGGCCAACAAAAAGTTTACGACAAGCTGCTTCACATTAGACTCCGGTACAGATTGCCCAGGTTTTAAAAATGCAATCCTGGGGTGTCAAGACACAACCACACAACCCCAGAGTGGATATTTCAACTTTTTATTGCTGCTAGAAAGTGAACACACACACACACTCTATATTTTTATCTATGTTAGGGATGTAACGTGTAGCTCTGATGAATTTTCATGAAGATGGTTAAAGCAAGAATACTGCACCTTCTTTACAATTGGGTGCCACAAAAGAAGGCTTAAAAGTACCTGCCAGGGCTTACTATTGCATTGTTGGCGTACATGTGGTGGCTGGACTACATCTACATTACATTTTCTACTTTTTCAAGGTTATGTTCCTTTCTCCAATCATTTTCAGTTTACAAGTAACATTCAGTGAAGAATACACCTGCGGCAAAAACACTGATGCATTAAATTCAAGCACTCATACTTACATAAATTATGGCATTCTTAAACCCAAGCTTAAAAAGAAAGAGTGAGGGATTGGAACACATAAATTTGTGCCCATTATATATTTTTATAGAATATATTTTTTTCTTGAAATTGGTAGGGTGGTAAAATATGGTCCATATTTGTAAAATCCACTGCTGGTCCTTTCGAGTGCCTAATTATAATGATTCAAAGTCTCAAACGTTCTAACATCTACGCACTCATAGCTGAATAAAATCCCATTTTCTTTCTGGCAACTGCTGTTGACATATCAGTTCCTTTTTTGGGAGGAAAAAAAAAAAAGTACGGAATGCAATTCTTGAGGAAAACATCGGCCTGTCAGAAAAGCCGGTGTAATTTGAATCTCAAGTTAGACAACGAAGAAAACCACTTGGCCTTTAAAATCAGTCCCACGAGAAAGTTCGCTCTCCCTCGTTTTCCCCACCTCTCTCTCTCCTCAAAGTACAGTGTGTTGCTTCAGTGCCGTCACTCGCTTTCTCCTGATGTCACGTTTGACCTCTTTTTCTAGCCTCCCCTAAAAGGAGGAGAGCACGCAATGCTGCGCTGCAGGGAATACATGGCCTATTATGTTATTTACAATGCTTGCATCACTGCTTATGCATTTGAGTAATATTTCTACCTTATTATTGTGATGCATGTTTTTACATATGCTAATTCAAATGTTAAGAGCTTATCATGTTTACCTAATAGTGTTTAGAGCAGGATATACTACAAAAAATATGTTAAAATATACATACAAACTAACCTGTTCCTTAGAAGAAATTTTTTGCATTTTTAAAGAAAGCACTTCACATATTTTTTATATTTGTATTTTTATTTATTTATTTATTTTTTTTTACAAATTTATGATGAATGACAGACAGTAAGTTTGTTTTTATGGTTGCTACCAATCAAAATTTGCATATATTACAGGGTCTGTTTACTATTTCACAGTTGAAAGGTGTATATGAAATGAGCCCTGGGAGATATGCTGTTTAGACAACAGAAGTGCACAAACAGCTCTACTGACACCATTCTGTGTGTAATTACTTTTAGAGGTTGCACAAATAACAGATGGAAAGGTGACCTTTTCACAATATTTATTTATGCTTGGAAATTTAATCTGTCCCTGTCTGGCCTTTGTTGGTTAAGAATGAGGGAAATTCCTCATATCAAAGGCAGGTGGTGTTTGACAAAATGTGCTGCGAGGGGTGTGATGTTTCTAAAGGTGTTCTTAACACATTTAAGATTTAATTCAGGTCAGCCTTGCTTTACTTTAGTGCATTAAACAAGACACTTTTATTTTATCAATAATATTACTTCTGTGTCAATAACAGACACGTTGGTTTTTATTTCCTCTTCGTTTTGCTCATTATTCCTTCCCTCAGAAGCCTCCTAGGGGACACAGATTATTTCTTCCTATTGCATTCCTTCAGAGTAATTTTGCATTCCATTGCAAAGTTTTTGTGCTCCCTCGCAATTTTATTATTTTTTTTGCATTCTCATAGAAAAATAATACATTTACTCATGAGTTCCTGTGGCACCTCGAATACTGAATGTCTTCCTGTTTTGTAAAGCCTTAGATTTATGTTCACAAATCATTTCTGAGATATCTGAAGTTTTAAAATATATTTTTCTTTAGGACATAAAAGCACCACAAACTTATGTGGAAAATGCACATATATTTACTGAGGATCTTTAAAGTTGTACCATATACTATTTAAATTAACACACTTTATCACTATAACTGCAAACAACATAGACCAGGGTGAATTCGCTAATTTATTGTGAGGAAATGCAAAAACTATTCCAAGGGAATGCAACAAGAATACAACAACAACAACAACAAAAAAATAAGCATGTGGGGGTGGAGGGCAGGGTTGGGTTTCCTTTCCATTGACCTTGGAAAACCAGTTTGAAGCTCCAGTGTATGTAAATTTTTTCCTGACTGGGGAGTGCTCTGCTAGACCCCAATCACACTGGAAAGGAGTCGGCACAGCATGCCGCTCTGGTGCAAGTCGTCGCTCATGACATTAAAACTCTCTAATTTGTCACTGAAACTCTCTCAAATTTCCCAGCATTGTTTTCTCTCCCTCTGTGGGTAAGGGCTAATTTCAAACATACTCATCAGCTTATCTCTCCTCCTCCTCCCACTCCCGTCTCCTCCCATCTCCTCGAGAGCTAACTCAAAGCTAATTTGCAATTCTCAGCGGCAGAGGAATTGATGTCTCATCTTGGTGCTAGGTAACAGAATTATGCGAGTAATGAGAGAGTGATGAGAGAAAAATTTGAGGCAGGGGGAAAGGCAAAAAAATTAGACTGTTTGATATGACAAATTGTCACGTCTCGGTCTTGTTTTCACTTTTAAAGCCAGATACGTTCATGTTGTGAGCTTTGGAAGAGGGTTCAGCTTCCTGACATGAAAGATAGGACGTGACTGTTTACGCCATGTTCCATTCCAAAAGGAAATAATTGTATTTTGTAACTTCCTTGACTTTGACAACAGTAGCGTAAAGAATGTCGGAGCTTCTGGAAAATAGCTCAGATGTTGGATTTTTATGGGCACATTTTATTTATTTATTTATTTATTTATTTTAATTACGATTTCATGCGATGGGAATTGAGCATGTAATTGTAATGTGAACATTAGTAAACAAACAGCACCAGGAAGAGCAAGAACTTCACATCAGGGTTATTAAAAAATAATGCACTTGACCTTTTTTGGGTATTTGGCTAAACACTATGTGACAAGGACAAACAACTCGGAATATGGCCCCGTCTCCACTGTAATGGTGGTTCTTGCATGCTGTGACTATTATTTTTCTTTAGTAGCAGATGGATGAAGCTAAATATATGGCAGGCCTGTAAGTAAAAAAAAGATCAGTCTGTCCTGGTGATTCAACTTCCATCAGGATAAGCCAAAACATGCAGCGAGAGCTACAATAGTATGATTATGATAGAGAAGAAATCCTCAAAACAACAACAAAAAGATGCTCACAGACACGTTTCATTCATTCTGACCGAGTTTGAAGTTTTGTAAGCAAAAAAATGCGAAACTTTCGGTCTCTATGTGTGAAAAGCTGGCTGAGACCTGTCCCTAATGGCTATAGCAGCTGCAATAGCAGTGGAAAGTTATTCTACTAATTATTGACTCATGAGAAATGAATACAAATGCATGTCACCCATTTGAGACTTTCATGTATATTACAGCATAACATAATGTTCAAAATGCAATACAAAAATTAAAAGTTATACTACGGAAAATTATACCCCAAATCGTCAGAACTGCAGGATTGCTCGTGTTCACTAGAACACTTAAATATGAATTGCATGCAAAAACCTCCAACATTATAAGTATTACATGAGTAACCAAACTTGTTTTTGCTAATGCTTTACAAAGGTGCATTCAGTTTCAGCTGATTTAGTTAGAAATATCATTTGTTGACCAGTAACTTTAATAACCAAGAGCTGGTACTGAATTACGACATGCATAAATCTTAGCGTGAGGATCAGAGTGTGTGAAAAACAGCCTCTATGTATACAGTACAGTGCACTGGAAGTCCCCTTCAAACACATCCTACAAGCAAGGAGAGCTCGGTCAGCAAGAATCCTCTGCAACCACTTAACAGAAATAAGAGACAGTGCAGGGCAAACGTTTACTCCAACCACAGTTCAAATCTTAAACACGGATTTTAGAGAGAACAGATAGGCTGTGACAAAAATGGTATGATGCAAAATGCAACTCTAATGCAACTCTAATGTTTTTTTTTTTTTTTGTTGATACAAATGCAAACAAATGTCTTTGCAACAGAAGGAATCTGATAAAGTCGACCTGTAGGAAGTACTTTCAACACCAAAAATAAACATCACTTGCTGTTATTTTGTATTTCTAGTAAAAGGTTCCAATAATATAATCCTGTCATTACATTGCTGTTTTATTAAAAGAAGCAACATGGATGAGGAAAAATGATATTATTCAAGAAGGTACTCATTAGAGCTGATGAGTATTTTTTTTAAATTAGCAACATGTTATCATTTCCGTAATATTAATTAACTAAAGGCCTATCTCTTTGGTTGTTGTGAAGTTTTGAGAAAAATTGGTGCAACACTTAAGATCTGTCGCCACTCTGATAAATGGTTTTCCAATCCTGACCAGCTCTCTCCTTCTTTTCATAGCTGGCTTCTGCTTCAAGCATGTATGGCCGAGTTGCTCCAATTACAACTTGACTTTGTGTAGCGTAGCACAGTTTTGGCTGTGTTCGAGCAGATTTTTATGTGAACAGCACTGTGAGCAACACAAGATACGAATGCGGAGGCAATTTGCATAATCATGGTTTGAGAATAAATGAGGCAAAGATGTTGAGCTACATCGAAGCCATTTTGAAGAATGAGGAGAGGATTTTCTTGGAAAAACAATCTAAACATGTAATTTCCATTTAGGTTTTTAGAGGTTTAATTATTGGCTAATTTCAAAGGGGCTCTAAAAAGTAACCAGTTAGTTTTCATATGTATTCTGCAGGACTAAGGCTATTTAACTGCCACCACTGTAATAATAATTCAAACAATTTTTTATGTAACTTGTTGTGTCCAACACTTGTACTTCTTTTTTTTTTCCCTTTCACTGATTCATTTTCATTTCACTTTTCAAATTAATTACACATTAATATCTAGATTGGCATCTTTATTTCGATTTTAGGTAAATATTATGCAACTGAACATTCTGACTCTGTTTTAAAGTTAATAAAATTTTAGAATAAAAAACTTTAGAATAAACAGTTTATTTCACACAAACAAAGACAAACTGTTAAATAATTAAAGAGCTGAACCAAGATAATAGCAACTACTTGAACAGAGAGGCAGACAAAACTCATCATCCCACGTTTTTTTTTTTTTTTCTATGGTTGAACCAGAGGCCATATCATCCCAGATAAATTCCAGGGGAAAATGTATTTTTACAAATTTTATGTTGGAGTTAAAATTGTAACGAAGTTGTAATATTGTGCACAGCAGTACAGACTGTACCTTAGAATAATCAGATGTGTAAACAAAGTTACAAATACTTTTTATGAATTTTACTTTTCATGAATTGTAAAAAGAATAACAATGTAATTTTAATTCATCAAGTTGTATGCAAGAGCCAGCTTCTGCAGCCGAGGATCAGACCGCCAGGGTCCCCTCCCTCGGCTGCCGCCCGTAGCACAATGCACCCAAACCGTTTGGCCCCTCCAACAGGTGGTGAGCCCATTGGAAGGGGGACCCACGTCCCCTCTTCGGGCTGAGCCCGGCCGGGCTCCGTGGGTAAAAGCCCGGCCACCGGGCGCTCGCCATCGTGCCCCACCTCCAGGCCTGGCTCCAGAGTGGGGGCCCCGGTGACCCGCGTCTGGGCGAGGGAAAACCAAGTCCAAAGATATTTTTCTTCATAAGGGGTCTTCAGGCTGCGCTTTGTCTGGTTCCTCACTCTGGTTTTATATCCAAAACTGTGAAGAGTTATTGAAAGAAGTTGGATTGTTTTCCCTTTCCTTTTTTTTTTTTGTATTTAAAAACAAAAATGTCAGTCTGCAGGATTTAGTCTAGTCGGTTAGGAAGTGGGAGGTAGTGATATTTATCTCCAGTGGCCATCCGGAGAGAACCTGGCAACACACAGGACTGGATGCCAGTTCATCGCAGAGCAAGAGAGACAAACTGCCAGACACACACACTGATACTTGGACAAATTACCAAGACCAATGAAACAACAATTAACTCAATATTCCCCTTGTCTGTTATTAGTCAGTACTAATATCCACTGTTTTGATGTAATGAATAAATTTGCAGAAGATGCAATGAGTTGAAAGCAATGGTTAGTCTTGTTCAGTAATTCTAGTGATAGAAAACTCTAAATGGGCTTGTAGTGCTAAAGGGTTTATTGCAGCTACAGACATCACCATTATTACCGTTTCCTGCCAACTCTTTCTAAACAGTATTTCTTGCATAACGGCCTCATCTCTGGAGAGAGAATGAACACATAGATCTTTTTGTACTTGTTTTTGTTAAAATCTGCTGATTATTTTTTTCTCTTTGAGCTACCAAGTGTCATAACTCGTGATAGTTTTATTTGTTTTAAGACTATTATTTTTTAGGTTAAAGAAACTGCTGATCAAGCCGTTTAACAGGAAAGCTCTTTAAAACAAACCTAAAATTTCAACTGGTTTTCAGTGTACTATAAAGGTCAAAGATAAATGCTCAGTCACCAACGTGATACGACCAGATTAAACCCACCTTTTGTTTTGAAGGAGATACAAACAGTGATTTACAAACACTTTCATGCATATGTAGGAGGATTCAAGTGTACTCCCTGGAATGCGTGTTGCTCAGCTGAATGCCCCCAACTGAGTGGGCATCTGTCTGCATAAGGGACCACAGGTAATAACAGTAAAAGTCCCCACCTGCTGTGCGAAATAAAGTCAGTGCTCCACTCACACACGCACGCCTCTCACGGCTGAGTTGTGCTAATATTGCAGGTTACTGCTGGCAGCCACCCGGGTGGTCTCACAAGGCTCTAATTAGGTGAAGGGTGGGCTATTCAAACCCTTATCAACACACCCAGTGACCAGACAGAGTCTTTTCCTGACCTGTCATTGGACCAGTTTACCTAAAAGTTGAACTTGAGCAAGAGGGTGAGCTGCTGTTATGTGACTGAAATAAGGATAGCAAAATAAGGAGGTGGTGCCTTGCACAGTTATTCAAAAGCCCTGAGTGTTTCCACATTTTCCCATAGTGCATGCATGTATAGTGGCGGGGAAATATCCCATGCTTTTTATGATATTTACTTAGAAAAAAATCTGAAAATGACCTATTATCTTTTAATCTGACAATCCATTTGCCTCCAGGAGTCACCAAATTAGTAAACAGTCAACTGTTGTGCAAATTAGTCATAGTAAAAATAAAGCTGTTGCATAAAGTCTGTTGGGGAATAAACAACATCAGGAGGACTAATGAGCAAAGGTGTGAAGATTAAAAACAATATCCCAAGCATTAAACATCCCCTGCATAACTGTGCCACCCATTATTGGGAAAACTGAAAAAAGAATAGCACAACTGCAAAACAAGATAAGACTGTTTACCTGAACTGAAGCAGGGGCAGAAGAGCATCATTTTCAGAATCAGCTGAAGGGCCATTGGTCCTACAGGAGGGGTCAACTGTTAGCCGTGACCCCTACAGATCCTTTTTAGAGGTCACAAGTCAATCTCTCATTAAATCATTATCTGAAATCATTTCAGTATTTCTGAAAGTTGTCTACTACTCAGATGTAGCAGAAGAGTTTAAATTTTGTGAAAACTCCACAAAGCATTGGGTAGAAATGAGAAATGAAATCAGTCCAGCATGGAGAGAGATGCATCACTCCTTTGACATGATGCCAGAGAGGACACAGACTTCAGTGTTATCTAGACAGTAATTGCATCATCAATTGCCCGCCGCATGACAAAGTCACCTGCTGACGTGGCCGCCATTAACCTCGCTGTGCTTGACCATAATGAACCGAAGACTTCCGAGTCAAATGTGTCATCAAGACATGCGAGAAGCTGAAATGTGTATATCTGTCAAAAACAAACCATGAATTCAGATTTCACACCAACATAGTTGAGCCTTAAAATGATGTCACAGTTCTGTGTAATGTTTCTTTTTATATGTATGAACATAAAATTCATTTATACAGTCATATTTAATGAATTATAATACTCATTGCAATTAAAGATGTTTATGACATTAAATGCACCTTTAACACACAACCTCCAAGCAACTATTAAACATACTTGTCATTAAGCTCACATTTCTGTATTAATATATTTTTTCTTGGTCTTATGTAATTTTCTAATCCTGTCATTTTTTAATTAGCTCTAAGTGGAACATCGTTATAATTAATAAGAAAAAGACTTGAGAGCATCAGCACATGTGTAATTAATCATAACTGAGCAGTTCAATAATATATCAATTATCAAATATGACTGTGATAAACAGGTGACCTTTCCAGGTATCTCAACATTTGACCACTGGAGCTAGGTGTGCACCCTCCAGGTGGCCCTGATAGGGATATACACATCAAAACAAATTGATATTTACCAGGTAATTCAAAGTGAGCAAATGAGGAGTTTCTAAAAGCAGGTATGCTTCCTAAAGTTCAGTCGGGGAGCTAAAGCTTGCCCTTTCGTCCCTCACAATGCGTCTGTCTCTGGATCTTTGACTGTTAAATCAATACTGTCTCTAGCCTACCATGAGTCAATATGTGTCATACTTTTCTGTTAAAGCATTCATATGTCCTGTGTCGCTGTGACTTCTTGGTAAAGGCAGGCGACCAACTTTCTAATGCAAAATTACACCTACCTGATGGCAAAAACGGAGGACAAAATTCTCTATGTATGAATGAATGAATATATGCATGCATAACTAATGAGATTCACCTATAGACTGGTCAAACGTTAACTGTATTTTTAAAAACATAAATGGTTTTAATATAGAAGTTGGGAATAACCCATGGTGGCATTAACACAAGAATCATTACTCATCATGAATTCCCAAAGTTTGGCTTAGAGACGGGAATTTCTCTCTCGCTCTCTTTCTCAAACTCCATTACTCTGTTTCTCTCTTTTTTTTTATTATTTAGAAACAGATTAGTTTTTTATATGGAGTTTAAAGCTCAAATAAAGGCCTGGGACAAAGCATTTAAGGCAGTTATTGTATTGATTAATTATATTGCTTCCACAAAGTCCAGAAGCATCCAAACATCTGAGTCAGCTCTACAACTTAGTGTTTTTTTTTTTTCACTTCCAATCTTGATTTTCCTCCTTTTTAAGTTTTTAAAACTTTGTTGTTTTGTTTGGACTATTGCTGTGATAAGTGTTATCTGGCGATCACAAAGATTAGGGGTGAAGTTTGGGAAACATTGAGGTTGGAATGTGATGCTTTACAGTATAATATCTACCTTTTGCGCTAAAACAATAAAAAAAATGTTACAAAACAGTATAATTTCCATGGAAATAATACTTTCCTGTAAGAAATGCTTCTAAAAATTAGAAACACATCTTTGTGTGTTTTTTTTAAGAACGTTCTCCCAATTTTTCTCGTCTTTATTACAACAGGAACTTATCTATTCAACTTCAAACTTGGCAGGAGGTTGGAGAATAATTGCTCAAATTTTGCAGGCATGTTCTTACTTTGGGGTTACAATTTAGCCAATCATCTGTGATATTATCTGTTCCACTTTTATGCCTTGTTACGTTACACAGAATGTCACACTGATTTGACAGCTGTCTCACTGACTCAGCTCTGATATCTGCTGCACTTGTTAAATATTTACACAGTTCACTATAAATAGTACAGTAATACAGACGACGCAGGGGCAGGTGAACACATTTCAAATCATGTGACCTAATAAAGAGATTTATTTTGCAGATGTAGAGGATGAGGCAGTGGGACGAGCTGAAGGAGGGAGAGAGGAAGACAGGTCTGTTGTGTCTGTAAGCCTCGGGGCCCTGCTTTCAACCCCAAATCAATGTTGCTCCACTTAGAGGTAAATTGAAACAGTCTTTCCATCGAGTCCCAACCATTTTAATTTTCACCTGAAGGGGTCAGGGAGAGGACACTTTAGTGATGATGAAAGACATTTTCCCATTTTCACAGCTTGGTCACGCTTTGACACATCATTATCCCATTGACTTAATACATGCTTTCCCCTCTGTCTCCCTCTGCCTCCTTCGTCCATCAGCAGCCGCGTGCTTCTCTCGCTCCTTCAACAGCAGCCGCACGTTTTCTTCCATTTGCCTTCATGCACACAACGGCGTGCATCTCTCCTCGCTTTTTCACAATTCATGTCAACTACATAGTGCTCCTCTCTTTGGTTTTTCACTTGTTAATCCTTTTCCCATTCTCTTCCATTTCTTTTTCTCTCCTCATTCTTAGGCCCTTAATGGACTCTTCCCTCTAAGTGCTTGCTCTTTAAAGCATTATCCTCCTCCATGGTTATGCTTTGGCCATATATTTATTTTACTTTTTACTTCTTTTCCTCTGTTGTAGTTGCTATCTTATACAAAGGGACAAGCCACTTTCAAATAAACACAACAAAAATGAATGAGCAACCCATTTAGCTTTTTCATTATAATTTTGTTTTTAAAAGTCTTTTCTCCAAGTGACAACAGGGCAGTGAATGGAAAACTAAAGCACAGCCCATTTTAATTAGGATATAATTAAAATCAACTGGTCTATTCTGATTGAAAAGCACCTGATTACTCAGTTCTTATAAACATGGAAGCTTTACTATTTTTTTTTGCCACGTTAAAAACAGTGTTGCATAAGCAAATTATCACTGGTCAAAAGATAAATCTCAGATACATTATTTTCTTCTAGTAGATTTTAAGTTTTTAAGGTACTTTCACTCACTTACAGAGTTTTAAATGGCCATGTGAATGTCTAGAGCAGTGTTTCTCAACCTTTTTTGGGCCAGCGCCCCCCTAGCCTTTATCCAGGTCCCTCACCGCCCCCCACCAAAGAATTTGTAGGCTACTTTGCACTGACTATTATTTTATTATTAATATTACTATCACTATTGTAGATGTTTTGATTTTTATGCTTGTTTCTGTATTTATCATCAAAACTAATTTCCCAGAGAACAAAAAAGCCATGGGAATATAAATTATTTTCACAGGTGTCTACAAAAAATGCAATGAACATTCAACTTAAAATCAGTAGGCCTAACAGCAGCCAATCAGACTGGAAAAATATTCTTGTTC